>NC_059158.1:24554176-24715082 GCF_019923935.1 Bubalus bubalis
AGTCAAGTCTCAGGCTGCTGTTCGCACAGAGCTTGGCGTGTGGTAAAGAGTCAATAAATATCTGAACACTAAATAAATTGAAATGAGTACTCACTGTTGCTGATAACTTCAACTGTTCTGCCCTCTTGGGAGGGGACTTCCCAGCCTCTCTGTGGTCACAGGACCACGCTGCTGCTGCATTAGCGGGTCCTGGAGTGTGTCCTTTCAGACCTGGCCCATCACTCCTCCCCACATGCATTTCTCCACGGTCTCGCTCCTTCTGCTGATGGAGGCAGATGGGGATTAACGTCCAAAACACCTGGGAATCCGAGAAGCAGGAGGGGCTCTAAGGGCCCGTGCTTGTCCCTAGCACAGGTTTGGGGTGGACTCCAGGTGTCCCCTGGGGTGTCTTCAGACTATTCAAAGAATAATGCTTTCATCACCGTCTTTGTGCTGCTCCCCTCAGGGCGTGCCACATAGTGGGGGAACCATTCAGTCTCTAACTTCCCTTTCCTCAGGGTGGGGGGCTTCCAGCAGCTCCAGCAGCTCAGCGGTTACAGAAGATACTTTAAAACGTGGATTTCAGGATGATGAATTCAGGAGAGATAAGACTTTTATTCATTTCTTTTTAAAATTTATTTTACTGAAGTATATTTGATTTACATTGTTGTGTTAATTTGTACAGCAGTGTGACTCAGTTATACATATATATTTTTTTTTCATATCTTTTCCATTATGGTTTATGAAGGAAAGATAAGAACTTTTGATACGTCAACCAGGACGTTTTATTTATTTATTTTTTTTTCAGAAGTTGATTTATTTAATCAGAGTGACTACTTACTGAGCATTAATTAAAGAATTCAGGCACTTTACTCGCCCACTCCCTCCCCTCCAACACACACTTTTTTTTTTTTTAGCATTGCAACCTTATTTAATTCTGGCAGCAACTGTGTGAGGTAGGGATTATAATTCTGACCATGTTACAGATGGAGAAACTGAGGCTCAGACAGTTAAGTAACCTGTCTATGGCCCTAGTGATGGAATGGATACAGGCTCTTTGAGGACCCATTTCTTGGAAAAGACACTTTGCAAGAATATGACCTTCTTGCTCACCCTGTGGGAAGCTGAAACAATGCTAGCAAAGACTCATTCTTACATCCCAATTTAGGAGTGGGATGCTCTGACTTGCTTCTTTCTTTTAAATGAAAAGATTTGCTTTTCATGTTGGTTGATTTTTCAGAGTACCCAGGATTACATTTAGATCGTCCTTGAAGGGTGGTGGGTGAGAGAAGAATTTTAAGGGTTTTGATTTAAGGAGGAGGAAAAAGTAGCAGAATTAGGTATTCTGACATCTAGATCTTACTGGTGCTTACTCCATACTTTTTAAAATAGCACTTGCCATATTGTATTTTAATTTTTCTATTTATATCTGGTCTCCTTCCCCTCACCTTTAGGTAGTGAGTTTCTTTTCTTTTTTTTAAATTTTATTTTATTTTTAAACTTTACAAAGTTGTATTAGTTTTGCCAAATATCAAAATGAATCCGCCACAGGTATACATGTGTTCCCCATCCTGAACACTCCTCCCTCCTCCCTCCCCATACCATCCCTCTGGGTCGTCCCAGTGCACCAGCCCCAAGCATCCAGTATCGTGCATCGAACCTGGACTGGTAACTCGTTTCATACATGATATTTTACATGTTTCAATGCCATTCTCCCAAATCTTCCCACCCTCTCCCTCTCTCTCAGAGTCCATAAGACTGTTCTATACATCAGTGTCTCTTTTGCTGTCTCGTACACAGGGTTATTGTTACCATCTTTCTAAATTCCATATATGCGTTAGTATACTGTATTGGTGTTTTTCTTTCTGGCTTACTTCACTCTGTATAATAGGCTCCAGTTTCATCCACCTCATTAGAACGGATTCAAATGTATTCTTTTTAATGGCTGAGTAATACTCCATTGTGTATATGTACCATGGCTTTCTTATCCATTCATCTGCTGATGGACATCTAGGTTGCTTTCATGTCCTGGCTATTATAAACAGTGCTGCGATGAACATTGGGGTACACGTGTCTCTATCCTTCTGGTTTCCTCAGTGTGTATGCCCAGCAGTGGGATTGCTGGATCATAAGGCAGGTCTATTTCCAGTTTTTTAAGGAATCTCCACACTGTTCTCCATAGTGGCTGTACTAGTTTGCATTCCCACCAACAGTGGAAGAGGGTTCCCTTTTCTCCACACCCTCTCCAGCATTTATTACTTGTAGACTTTTGGATCGCAGCCATTCTGACTGGTGTGAAATGGTACCTCATAGTGGTTTTGATTTGCATTTCTCTGATAATGAGTGATGTTGAGCATCTTTTCATGTGTTTGTTAGCCATCTGTATGTCTTCTTTGGAGAAATGTCTATTTAGTTCTTTGGCCCATTTTTTGATTGGGTCATTTATTTTTCTGGAGTTGAGCTGTAGGAGTTGCTTGTATATTTTTGAGATTAGTTGTTTGTCAGTTGCTTCATTTGCTATTATCTTCTCCCATTCTGAAGGCTGTCTTTTCACCTTGCTAATAGTTTCCTTTGATGTGCAGAAGCCTTTAAGGTTAATTAGGTCCCATTTGTTTATTTTTGCTTTTATTTCCAATATTCTGGGAGGTGGGTCATAGAGGATCCTGCTGTGATGTATGTCAGAGAGTGTTTTGCCTATGTTCTCCTCTAGGAGTTTTATAGTTTCTGGTCTTACGTTCAGATCTTTAATCCATTTTGAGTTTATTTTTGTGTATGGTGTTAGAAAGTGTTCTAGTTTCATTCTTTTACAAGTGGTTGACCAGATTTCCCAGCACCACTTGTTAAAGAGATTGTCTTTAACCCATTGTATATTCTTGCCTCCTTTGTCAAAGACAACCAGGACATTTTAAAGCAAACTTTCCTCTTTTCTCCTGCAAGTAAATTGTAGTGAAAATAATTACTAGTGAAGCTTGCTGCCGTAATCTCTGTTATTGCTCTTTTACCTCAAAGCAAATGTCCATGTAGTGAACAGTCAAAGTATCTCAGTGATCCCAGGGGTTCCAGAGACCACACTCTGAGAACTGCGGTCCTGAATAAACCAGGGTGTCTCCCAACTGATCCCTGTCTTTCCCTCCTCTTTGTTCTGGAGATCTTCTCCTTGAACTGGACTCCCTGCCTCCTTAAACCCAGTGGAAGGCCTTCTTCTGGGCTCCTCTCCAAGAGAACTGACCCCCTAGGAACTGATACCAGGGAGTAGCCTCAGTCTGGGAAGGGGAATCGGGGGACAGGTGTTTCCCCTTTGGAACTGGCAGCAGTTTGTTCCTAGAGGCCCTGCACACACTTATGACCTGGGTTGGTTTGGTTACACACCAGCTTGATCTGTCTTCATATCCTGGACAGAAATCTGACATAGTGTCTAAGAGAAATAACAGTGACTCTTTTACCTCACGTGGTCTAATGCATCTGACTTAGGTCCACAAAGCATGAAGGCAGGCCTGTCCAACGGAATGTTCTGTGATGAAGGAATTGTTCTACATTTGTGCTGTCTAGTCAGGGAGACACTGGCTACATGGGGCTATTTCAGCCTCAAACATGAGCATTGTGATGAGTACTTTTCTTTATTTAATGAATCAGTTGTTCAAATATTTGTATTTATTTGGTTGAAGTCTAGTTGATTTACAATGTTGTGTTAGTTTCTGCTGTATAGCAAAGTGACTCAGTTATTCACATTTGTAGGTTCTTCCTTATATCCTTTTCCATTATGATTCATTCCATGATGTTGAATAGGGTTACCTATGCTATCATTGTTTATCCATTTTATTTTTTTTAAAAATACTTATTTATTTATTTACTTGGCTGCTTTGGGTCTTAGTTGCAACATACAGGATGTTCAGTGCATCATGAGGGATCTTTTTTATATTGGTATGCGGGTTCAGTTTCTCCAAGGCATATGGGATCTTAGTGCCCTGCCCAGAGATTGAACCCTTTTGCCCTGCGTTGTGAGATGGATTCTTAACCGCTGGATCACCAGGGAAGTCCCCACATCCGTTCTTTATGTAATGGTTTGCAGCTAACTAACACCCAACCCCCAGAGCCCTCCCTCTTGGCAACCACAAGTCTGTTCTCTATCTGTGAGTCTGTGTCTCTTTTAATTTTATTTCATTCAAATAGCCGTATATGACTAGTCACCAGCATATCGGACAGTGCGTGTCTAGAATGTCCTTAACTTTCAGTCTCTCCCTCACAAAAGTTATTCTGTGACTCATAGATTGATGCATATTAAAATACAGTCTTTATATGAGTATAGTGGGTTTGTCTATTTAAGGTACAGCCTTAAAATGCAGCATGCACAGAAAGTTTCATTAATATGTGTTTTGGCAACTAGAATGTTAAGCAGACATTAAGCAGACCATGGTATATCACCTTCAGGTTACAAGTGTTCAAAACTGCCCATCACTGGAGCTAATTCTTGCTCTATTATACTGAGCTCTTGGTGTTTTCCTTAACCTGGTAAGCAAAAGTAGACACAGAAGTGTTCACTCAACCCAAGAGGAAGTGTTTGTTGAACACAACATAAATCAAATACCTGGTAGGACTTGTACATACTTGCAACATTATGAGGCAGAAGATGTAACCTAAGGACCCACCACCTTAAAATTCTTTTTTAAAAATATAATTTTATTTATTTATTTTCAGCTGTGCGGGGCATTGCTCTATGGGCTTTTCTCTAGTTGTGGCGAGTGGGGGCTACTCTCTAGCTGTGGCACACAGCTTCTTGTTTCAGGGGTTTCTCTAGCTGGAAAGAACGGGTTCCATGGTATTCTTCTCTTTCTACACTTCCCCCTCAAATTCAAGGAATTCTTTTTTCCTTCACCTTTGGACTCTTGTCTCCTAGACAAAATATATATGACTATTTTACACTTGGGAAATAAAGTGTTGTATGACCCAAAGATGAAAAATCATGAAAATCCATAAATCTTCTCTGTGTTAATCAAACACTCACATGCAGCTATTCAAACTCAAAGACACAGAAACAATTTGACAGGACTTCCCTGCGGGTCCAGTGGTTAAGAACTCGCCTGCCAGTGCAAGGTCCGCACCTTCAGTCCCCGGTCAGGGAACTACGGTCCCACAGGACACTGAGCAACTAAGCTCTCGTGGTGCGGCCATTGAAGTTCCGCTGCTCTGGAGCCCGTGTGCCGCAGTCCATGTACCGCAAAGGAGCAAGGAAGCTCCCTCGTGCTGCGACTAAGACCCAACGCAGCCAAACAAATACATTTATTAAAAAAAAAAAAAAAAAGAGTAAAGACGGGGATGGGGGGCGGGGGTAGGGGGAAGGAGGAGGAAGAGGGGACTGAGGAGGAAGGAGGAGGTGAGCTGACTCAGGAAGTGGCTTCTGGAGAGTACAGGGGGGAGCCCCTGAGATCTGAGCTCAACAGCTTAGACAGAGACAATCCCAGCACTTGGGCAGCAGCCGGAAGATGAAAATAAACTAAAGTAATGCAACCAAATATCTCCTGTGTGAGGATTACAACTTTTTTAACTTTGTCCTTTATCACTTTCAACCCTTTGTAACTTATTTTATCTTTATCATATCATGTGTTATACATATACATCATAATCAGAATGATAAAGCTTCATTTAAATTTTTAAGAAAGAAGGCAGGTGAGTAGAGAAGTGAAGAGCTGGGGACATGAGGCTGGACGTCCTGGACTCTGCCTGGGCTCCGGGCAGTGACTCACACGGGCGTCTCTTCTATTCTCAGGACCGAGTTCTCTGTGGAGGCCAAGCAGACTCTTCACCTTCTTCTGAGAGGTGTGGTCGTCTGTTAGGACTTTGTTCCCTCTTTGATGCTTTTAAGACAGTTTTTGTATTTTCCACGGCATTTTCAGCTATTTGCTGTGGGAAGAACTGTCCGTACAAGTCAGCGTATCCTTTCCAGTGGTGGAATTTCTATGGCAGAACAGCTCAGTCAACATATGATGGGTCCCGGGCAGAGAATGTGCATGCTAACATGTGGCCTGAAGGCAATTGGTCAAGGGTTTTACAAGGGCAAGGTAAGTTCAGCTCATTTTTCAAAAGCATTCTTTAACTCCACACAAGAGGATTGAGAAGATGCTCCAGCATAAACAAAATAACTAATTCATGTTCTCCCTCCATCCCCAGTCACCCAAGTCCTCTATTTAGAAACCATTGCACTTAGGAATTCCTTATTTCTCTTCTCAGAAATATACATCTAGACGTTAATGAATACTGTTATGTCAGGGAAAGAGCTCAGGGCACAGACAGGAACAAATTATTTGCAAATTCACATATATGAAAAAGAACTTGCTTGAGAATATACATAGAACCATTACATTCAACAATATAAAAATAAACAGCAATTTAATGAAGGAAAAGTCTGAACAGACACCTCCTCAAGATGATATGGAAATACATACAAAAGATGCTCAACATCACATGTTATGAAGACATGCAAATAAACACAGCAATGATACATCCTCACACACCTAGTAGAGTAGCTAGAATCCAGGAACCGGTGATGCCAATGCTGACCAGGACATGGAGCAGCAGAAACCCTGGCTCACTGGGGCAGGAATAGGAAGCAGCACAGTCGCTGGAAATAAGTCAGCAGTTTCTTATGATTCTACACAGAGACTCTCCATTGGATCTGCTCATCAGTCTAGTACTTCTCCATCTCAATGGAAAACTTATATTTGCACAAACCCCTGCACACCAGAGTTTATATCAGAGCGCCCCTTAAGTGTGGACTGCACATGGTACCTTCCTTCCAAAGACTACAGTATGGACAGTGAGGAAGTAAAAATAGAACTTCACAAGGGGAAACCGAGGAAATATATCTTAGGTGGGTGCTGAAGTGAATTTATTAGTGATATTCCAGTGGACAGTATAAACCCTTGCTGTGTGGAGAATGTCACTTCATCTCTGTGGTCTTCTTTGCAAAAACTCAACTCAACTAAAGAGACATTCCACACTATCCTTGAGCAATTCTCAAAAACATCCAGGTCATCACACAAAAAGGGAAGTCTGAGAGACTGTCACGGCCAGAGGAGCCTGAAGGAGACGTGATTCAGTTTCAGTTCAGTTCAGTCGCTCAGTCGTGTCCGAGTCTTTGCGACCCCATGAATCGCAGCACGCCAGGCCTCTCTGTCCATCACCAACTCCTGGAGTTCACTCAGACTCAGGTCTATCGAGTTGGTGATGCCAACCAGACATGATTAGAACTTAATTTATATCATTTGTCTTTGATAGGATCTTGGGTCAGCAAAAAGAAAATCCCACCAGGAAAGGAGGGCTTCCAGGGCCCAGCCTCCATCCTCAGCCTCCCGCTCTCTCCCACCTCGGTTCCCTCCAGCCACCAGAGCAAACAAGGCTTGAGCATCCAGTATGTGCCAGGCACTGTCCTGAGCACTTCCCATATCAACTCAACCAGCCCTCACCACATCCCTGAAACGTCACCCTTTTTGCAGATGGGGATGAGCACAGAGGGAAAATATAACTTGTCTGGAGTAACACAGCTAAGAGGGTGGGGGAGGACATGCTGGGCTCCAGACTGCCCAGGTGGAGCCCCCACTCTCCAGTCTCCAGGGACTTGGTCTGTCCTGAGACACCACCACACTGTCCAATATACACACACGACTCCTTATCAGCGATTTCCCTCTATATAGACCTCAGGGGCCCCGTCAACTCCTATTCATCCTCAAGGCTGCTTTCCCCTCCTCAGGAAGGACGTCCTGACCTGCTCCCAGACTAGAGTGGCACCCTTGCTCCCTATTTCAAATATCTATTTCCCAGCTGGACTATTTAGCATCGAAACACACAGGGCAAGTTCTTGGGCTACCCTTGTGACTCAGCTGGTAAAGATTCTGCCTGCAATGAAGGAGACCTGGGTTCGATCCCTGGGTTGGGAAGATCCCCTGGAGAAGGGAAAGGCTGCTGCTGCTGCTGCTAAATCGCTTCAGTCATATCCGACTCTGTTGGACCCCATAGACGGCTGCCCACCAGGCTCCCCCACCCTGGGATTCTCCAGAAAGAACACTGGAGTGCATTGCCATAAGGCTACCCACTCAATATTCTGGCCTGGAGAATTCCATGGGCTATACAGTCCATGGGGTCGCAAAGACTCAGACATGACTGAGCAACTTTTGCTTTCACCTAATGCATCCCCAGGGCCTGGCAGAGAGCATGTGCTAGATAAATATCATTTCAGTTAGAGAATTAATAAACTTCCTCAAAGCATCGTTGGGATTCCCAGGTGTCCCTAGTGATAAAGAACTCGCCGGCCAATGCAAAAGGCGTTAGAGACTTGCGTTCCATCCCTGACTTGGGAAGACCCCACGGAGGAGGGCAGGGCAACCCACTCCAGTATTGTCACCTGGAGAATCCCATGGACAGAGGAGCCTGGCGGGCTACAGTCTACGGAGTTGCAAAGAGTAGGACACGACTGTGTGACATAGCATGCACACATGTAAAGCGTCATTAGGGAGAACTTCATGTTTATACTATTGGTTGGCTGAAATATTTGGACCAACCTTCCCACTGATAATAGCTGTTTTTGTTTTTTTGTTTTGCCTGATGAGATATAATTTGCTTAAGAATAGACTCTTCAAATATTTGAAGAGTGTTATGTGAAGGCTTAAAAATTCTGTCTGACCACAGAATTCAAAAATTGGTCATTTTTGTAGAAGCATCAGAGAGACAGAATTGGGTTCATCATAAGGTTTTGTTTGTATTAACAATTACGATTAACAGGAATCAGCTTCATTGGTAGCAGCTGAATTCTCCATCACTAAAGCAGTTCAACTGTTCCCTCTGGATGTTATATAGAGAAGGGTGATGTTGTGAGAGGATCAACCCCATGGTCTCTGAAGCCCTCTTCCTCTCTGAAGGTGCCATAGCGATGAAACACTGGGCTGGTTGTCTCAGGACCTGGCTTCCACCAGCTGCGTGATCCTGGGCTGGGCACTTCTCAGTCTCATTCCAAACACTTGATACTTAAGCTGTGATTATATCTGACTGACTTCAGAGTTATAAATGGAATAAGTTGGATAGTGTAGGTACATTTTTGTTTTCTTTTCTTCTTCTTTTGTATCATGACAGCCAAAATCAGCTCTTTTCCTTCTTTCTTTTTTTCTGATTGCACACCACACACTAACAACAACAGCAAATAATTATTTAAATGGAAAAATATTCACCCACAGTCTCACTACCTAATATGATAATAGTACCTTCTCCATTCTCTTCCAATGTGACTAAGAATCTATTTATTCTTAGTAATCTATTGTAGATTCTTTAAAAAAAATTTTGTTTTCTTTTTATTTTTTTCGCCATGCCCTGCAGCTTGTGGGATCCAGGTTTCCCCCCTCGACTGATCCCTAGTTCTGCAACCCTGCATTGGAAGTGCAGTCTTAGCCACTGAACCTTCAGGGAACTCCCTATTCTAAGTTCATGAATTTACAGAAGTCAGAACATTGCATAACTATTCTTTCCACAATTATAGCAGCACACTAACAATAAGAACAAAGGCAAAGCCAAACACACAGGCCTTTTAAAAGTTGTGCAATATGAGGGTGATGATAAACTCACGATTTTCCTAAATCGCAGAGGGAAGAGAGTCCACACTACTGTCCAGACCACCTGTGGACTCTGTCTGTAACATCACTCCTTCCTTGAGTCTCCTGCCTGCTTGCCAGCCCTGCACTTTTGGACGCACAAGACCTCCAGGCTCATGAACCAAGTTTTAAAATCAATCTCTCTCTCTCTTTCACACACACAACACAACATTTCTCACACACTGGCAAGGGATCATTACTCACAAATAGTAGAGTTTACTTTCGATCCACTGGTTCTGACCTCAGGATCAAGCTCTGCAGTATTTCTGCACGGCTGTGTCTGAACCAGGTCCAGGAGTCCCTACACTTACTGCCTCTGGTTTGTGGATGGACACTTTCATCAGGAACTCTCATCCTCCAGAACAGCGAGGCAGGGAGGGCAGAGTCTTGCGTGGTTGATGGAGGCACCAAACTTCTTTGTCGATGAGACTAAGCTCTTGACGAGTCAGGTGAGGATTTTCCACTAATCTGAGAAACCTGCAGTGATATCACAGCCAAACCTGCAGACTGGTCTGAACAAAGAGCAGCCATTGATGAGAGCAGGCAGTAGCCCGGGAGAAAGAGGGGGAGCGGTGCTGTCCACCTCTCCCCAGTCCTCAGGAGCGAGAGGCCCTCTGGCTGAGCTTCCCGTAGCATCAGGTGAGGCAGGTGAGTGGACACGAGTCATCGCCTGAGAACGAAGGCTGGGGTCTGGGTGCCATTAATTAATTATTAATTCGGCAATCTCACAGCTCAAGGATGCATGCTTAGCAAATAATTTGGGGGCTCTGGAGATGGGGAACCAGATTATAACCTCATGTTGGTCATTAGAGGGCTGACAATGACTGTGTGGATAATACTCCCCTACTTCTGGGAACTCCTGAGGGACACTCTGATGCATGTGCAGAGATGTCCCAGACCAGAACCTCCTTCAAGGCTCCAAGTGAAGCAGAGGAATAGTTTCCTCAAGTTCATAGGCCAGACACCCCAGCAGTTAGAGACAGTTTAATGAATGAGGTGGAACTTTGGATAGAACTTCTCCCATGTGGATGATTAGGATAATCATAAAAGACAAAAAGGAAAAGAAAATAAAGACACTGCAAGCAGTCGGGAGTTAGTGTGCAGCAAGGTGTGGGCTGCAGTCAGGCACAGTGGGTTCAGGGAAGACTTTGTAGTTTAATAATTTCTCGTTAAAGTCACTTGAGGGGTCAGCTCTGTTGAAACAGTGTGTGGAAGGCCTTGAAACCAAGTGAAGACATAAACCAGAGGTACAATCAAAGCTGAATGGTGAGGCTCCTGAGCTCTTATCTGTTGAGACTTACAGGAGCAAGAATTCAACCAAGGTTTCTTCAGTGGTCACATCCAGTTACCTGCACAGACCCACCTCTAAGGGCTCACAGTGTGAGAGGAGGGGAGACATGCAGTGATGCTGGGAGTGTGTCAGAGCTCGTCTTGGATCTGGAAGTGGAGCCTCTGGAGCCCAGGCAGGGTGTGTTGAATCCAGGCTGGGGCAACCCCAGAGTTACTTGTATTTGATTCTGAAATCTATTCAGGAATTTTCTCAGCACCAGGTTGGTGCTTGTTAGTGCCGAGCTGTTGTATCTCAGCACCTGGAGGACGAGTGTACTGAGCGGGGTGTTCTCCTCCGTGAATGCTGTGCCCTGTGACTCTCTGCTCAGGATCGTGTGCTCAGAATACCAGACCGTTGGCTCAGAAGAGACCTGCAGGGTTGTAATCTGAATCTAATCTAAATGTAAATCTTCCATTTAGGGGAAATAAACAGAACCGTGGGAGGTGAATAACTTGCCCAGTTAACACAGCTCACACAAAGTCCAGTCTGAAAGTCTCCATCCAGGGCTTTTTGAAAACCTTCTGTACCCAAGTGTAGACCACGCCTCACTGCAGAGCTGACAGCAAGTAAAAGAAATCAGAATCAGGGAACCATATTAGTTTGTCCTAAAATTCAGCAGTGGCCACAGCACTGGAAAAGTTCTGTTCCATTCCAATCCAAAGAAGGGCAATGCCAAAGAATCTTCAAACTACCACACAGTTGCACTCATCTCATATGCTAGCAAAGTCATGCTCAAAATCTCCAAGCCAGGCTTAAACAGTATGTGAACCGTGGATTTCTAGATGTTCAAGCTGGATTTAGAAAAGGCAGAGAAACCAGAGATCAAATTGCCAACATCCGTTGGATCCTAGAAAAAGCAAGAGAATTCTTGCTTCTGCTTCTTTTGATTACGCCCAAGTTTTTGACTATGGAGCACAACACACTGTGGAAAACTGTTCAAGAGATGGGAATACCAGACCACCTGACCTGCCTCTTGAGAAATCTGTATGCAGGTCAAGAAGCAACAGTTAGAACTGGACATGGAAAAAGAGACGGGTTTCAAATTGGGAAAGGAGTACGTCAGGCCTGTATGTTATCATCCTGCTTATTTAATTAATATTCAGAGCGCATCATGTGAAATGCCAGGCTGGATGAAGCACAAGCCGGAATCAAGACTGCCAGGAGAAATATTAATTACCTCAGATACGCAAATGACATTACCCTTATAGCAGAAAGGGAAGAGAAACAAAAAAGCCTCTTGATGAAAGTGAAAGAGGAGAGTGAAGAAGCTGGCTTAAACCTCAACATTCCAAAAACTAAGATCATGGCATCCGGTCCCATCTCTTCATGGCAAATAGATGGGGAAACAATGGAAACAGTGACAGGCTTTACTTTGGGGGGCTACAAAATCACTGCAGAAGGTGACTGCAGCCATGAAATTAACTGCTCCTTGGAAGAAAAGCTATGACCAACCTAGACAGCATATTCAAAAGCAGAGATATTGCTTTGCCAAGAGAGGTTCCTCTAGTCAAAGCTATGGTTTTTCCAGTAGTCAAGTACGAAAGTGAGAGTTGGACTCCAAAGAAAGCTGAGCGCTAAAGAATTGATGCTTTTGAACTGTGGTGTTGGAGAAGACTCTTGAGAGTCCCTTGGACTGCAAGGAGGTCCAACCAGTCCATCTTAAAGGAGATCAGTTCTGGGTGTTCATTGGAAGGACTGATGCTGAAGCTGAAACTCCAATACTTTGGCCACCTCCTGCGAAGAGTTGACTCATTGGAAAAGACTCTGATGCTGGGAGGGATTGGGGGCAGGCAGGAGGAGAAGGGGATGACAGAGGATGAGGTGGTTGGATGGCATCACCGACTCGATGGACATGGGTTTGGGTAGACTCTGGGAGTTGGTGATGGACAGGGAGGCCTGGCGTCCTGCTACTCATGGGTTCGCAAAGAGTCGGACATGACTGAGCGACTGAACTGAACTGAAATGAAGGTTTTTTAATGTCTCAAAATTATATCATTCTCTGATAATCATTTCATAATGTATGTAAGTCAAATCAGTATGCTCTACATCTTAAATGTGTACAGTACTACTGTATGTCAATTATATCTCAATCAAACTGGAAGAAAAATAGATTAAGGTATGAAAATAGATATATTATTCCTTGAATTATTATTCCCATTTTAATTGAGTATGTTGTTTTTCTTTTAGTTGCATTTTCTTTCTTTACATATCTGTCTTTCATTCATTAAAAGGTAAAATAAGGGCACGATTAATCAACATATGAAAGTTGTTTGGTCAAGGAAATTGGCTATTTTATTCTTTTGGTCTAGCTGTGTGACTCTTGGCATCTTAGTTCCCAGACCAGAGACCCTAACCAGCCCACAGCAGTGAAAGCGCCAAGTCTTAACCACTGGTGAAAGTGAAAGTGATATCGCTCATTCGTGTCTGACTCTTTGTGACCCCAAGGACTGTAGCCTGCCAGGCTCCTCTGGCCCTAGAATTCTCCAGGTAAGAATACCGGAGTAGGTAGCCATACCCGACCCAAGTATCAGACGTGAGTCTCCTGCATTGTAGGCAGATTATTTACCATCTGAGCCACCAGGGAAGCCCCTTAACCACTGAACTGCCAGGCAATTCCCACTTTAAAAAATTATTATTATTTTTTAATAGTATTTGACAAATTTTTGATTTAAGCAGAAAAGCCCAATCTAGGAGTTTCCCAGGTGGCTCAGTGATAAAGAATCCTCCTGCCAATGTAGGAGACCCCGGTTCAATCCCTTGGTTAGGCAGATCCCCTGGAGGAGGAAATGGCAACCCAATCCAGTATTCTTGCCTGGGTTCCCACAGACAGAGGAGCCTGGCAGCCTCATAAAGAGTGGGACATGACTGTGCAAGCTCGCCGAGCCTGCAAAGCATTCTTTTGATGGTTGAACCAACACTTGTAGTTTCAGCAATCGCAGATTGCCCTCTAACGATCATGTCAAGTCTCAAAAATTAGATAAATCACTTTGGTGTTTCTCTTGTGTTCTTAGTCGCTCAGTCATGTCCAACTCTTTGCGGCCCATGGACTGTAGCCTGCCAGGCTCCTCTGTTCATGGGGGATTCTCCAGGCAAGAATACTAGAGTGGGTTTCCATGTCCTTCTTCAGGGGATCTTCCCAACCCAGGGATCAAACCAAGGTCTCCTGCATTGCAGGCAGATTCTTCACCATCCGAGCCATCAGGGAAGCCCAAAAGGATGTGAACTCGATCAGGATTTGAAGCCAGGACTGCTCACACCCGAAGTGAGAGTCACACTCCTAGACCAACGTGACTCTCTGGTGTTTCTCCTAGGACACACCTGACTGATGCCATTTGCCAACACTTTCAGGGCCCTCATTATTAGCCCATTCTGTTAACCTGTAAGTTTGTCCATGTCTGTCACTTTATGTTACCCTGTCTGGATCAGAAAGATCCAGACAGAGCTCCTCTGTCATCAGAGGCCAAACATTTGAGGTAGAGTAAGAGGAAGGCCTGGAAGTCAGTGTCCTGAGGGGTGAGGAAGGACCTGAGGGTGCAGGAGCCAGTCTGTGGAGCTGAAGCAGCCCCAGGTGCTGAGTGTTGAGCTCTGCTTCCTGGGCACCCTCTCTGACCTTCACATCTGGTCCCTTCCTGGCTGTTTGCAGCTCCTGTGACCCCAAGGCAATCAAACACTGGGTCACTGGGGTAGGCGTGTGGTGCCAGGGTGGGTCAGGTGTGGTCTGGTTTATTCCATACCTCATAGCTCCCTTCTGATATTAGAAACCAAACTAGACTCATAAACCCTTGCTCTTCCTGCAAGAAAGTGGTTCTAATATAGTTCTCAAAGTGCAGACCCAAAACAGGCTACACTGGCATCAGCTGGGATACAGTTTTCAGGACCTATCCCAGACCTCCTGATGGGAACTCCAGGGGTGAGGGCCCAGGGCTTTGCATTTTAATAATCCCTGCAGCAGAAATTTCCTGTTCAAATCCAGCCCCGCCCTGCCCACTCCTCATCTCAATATTTAGTAACTGTGATTCCTGAGCAGTCAGATGTTGGGCGCATACTTTCTCGCCAGGAAAGAAGCTGGCAAAGCTCCCCAGTCAGCTTAGTCTGAGTCCTGTCCTGGCCTAGGCAAAGGAATGCATGTCCTGGATTATGAGTCTTGTTCATTTGTCCTGGGTGTCCATTGGGTTCCCACTTATACTCAAAATGCAGCTCATATGCTGTCTCTTTTATGAGGTTTTTGTAACTCCTTGCTCAAAGCTGCCACTACATATATGTCCACAAGGCACCTGTGCAGGTTGCCCTTACCATTTGTGTTAAAACTTCCTTACCCATGTTAGCCTGAGCAAGGCTGAGCCAACCTTGAGTGCCAGGAGAGTGAGGTTCCATCAGCCCCAGTTCCTTCTAAAAGCAGCGGCCATCACATAGTAGATACTTAGTACATGTTTGCCAAATGAATGGTCTATAATTGAGAAGGAATTGAAACTCGAAAGTATAAGCCAAGAATGGCTGGCAGGTTTTCCAAGTCCTTTTGTTGGAACCCAGAGCTCACTGGGCTTTGCTTTTGGCATCTTCTCACCTGTCTTCTCTCATCAGACATTTCCATCCCTTCCCAAAGTCCATCTAGAATAAAATATCAACTTTCAGGACTGCCTTCCAGATCAGCCAAGTCCAAATGCCCAAATAACTTCTGTCCTGGATCCACATGCTCAACTACAACCCTGAGGGTAGTTTCACTGAAATTTAGATTACCAATTGGGATGAGTCATGGGGTGGAGTGGGGTAGGGGGACTCGAGTTGACCTTAATATTAGGGAAGTTATCTTTGCATTTTTAAAGAAAAGCCTGCTTGACATGGAAGGAAGACAGAGAGAATATAGTTTTAGTATGTGCAGGAGTCTTCAGGTGGAAAACTGTAGACACCTCCAAGAACGCTAGGACCCACACTCCATGGCTGAATGACTCACTCATCTGTCACCCAGGTGGTGCCTAGGTGGGCTTCTCAGGAAGTCCAGAGTCATCTAAGTTTCAAGGTCAACATTTTCTGGGAATCCAGGCCACACATTTAGTGTCTCAGGGACTCGGATTCTCAAGCTGTGAAAATGAAAGAATCCATTCTACCCTCTCAAGTGTGGTGAGATTAAAATTATGTAACAATCAGTAATCAATAGTTGATGGTAAGATCTTATGAGTGAGTGAAAATCTCTCAGTCATGTCCAACACTTTGGGACCCCATGGACTATAGCCCCCCAGGCTCCTCTGACCGTAGAATTCTTCAGGCAAGAATACTGAAGTGGTTTGTGCCATTTCCTTCTTCAGAGGATCGTCCTGACACAGAGATCAAACCCAGGTCTCCTGCGTTGTAGGCAGATTCTTTACCATCTGAGACACCAGGGAAGCCCAAGAATAGATGGCATTCTTAGTGTTGCCTTCATTGCTCAGCTGACTTCCAAATCCAAGAATGGATCAGGGATTTCAGGGGAAGAGTTCAATTCTTTCCCCTGGAGGACCATCAGTAGGGCTTTCTGCCCCATGAAGTCTGAGGAGAGATGTTTCAAGGTGAGTTGGGAAAGGAGAGTTGAATTTTTTCATTAAAACTTCATTTTGCACATTTTAATACATTATAATAAGTATTTTATCCCGTTAGAAAAGTCAGGGGCTTCCTTAGTGGCTCAGTGGTAAAGAATCTGCCTGCTGATGCAGGAGACAGGGCTTTGGTCTCTAATCCAGGAAGATCCCACATGCCTTGGAGCAACTAAGCCCATGCACCACAACTACTGAGCCTGTGCTCTAGAGACCAGGAGCCGAAACTCCTGAGCACCTGTGCCACAAGTACCGAAGCCTGCTCACCCTAGAGCCCTGCTCCCCAAGAAGAGAAGCCGCCACAATGAGAGGCCCGTGCACCACGAGCAGAGAGTAGCCCCAGCTCGCTGCAACTAGAGAAAGCCCGTTGAGCAATGAAGACCCAGCACAGACAAAAATAACTGGCTAACTAACTAACTAATCATATTTAAAAAGTAAACCTTGTGCAGTCACAAACAATATATAAAAATAAATAAAAGCAGAAAGATACGAAACCATCTAATGTCTCCACGGGGAGGGACATGGTGAGCTCTTTGGCAGATCGTCACTTCTTAGCTACGCTCGGTTGCACAAACTGCTTCCCATGTATTTGCGTGTCTCTACAGGACTGCATAGCTGTAGTTATGCACTATGAATTATTTTGAATCTTATTTTTGAAAACTTCATTATAATCAACAAATAACTTTACATATTATAAACTCTCCTTAAAAACTGCTTTTACCAGCTGTAAACTATTCCCCCCCCCAAAAAAAAGAATATACCCACTCTTCTGTATCTTTTTTCTACCTTTACAAATAAAGTTTGATTAATTTATTTTTTATTTTTTGTTGCCCTCATGGCTTTCAGGATCTCAGTTCCCCAAACTGAGACTGAACTCAGGACACAGCAGTGAGAGTGCCTAGTCTTAACCACTGGACCACCAGGGAATTCCTTGATTAATATTCTTACCCTGAGGGTGTTCCTCTGCGGTCTAGTTGGGATTCAGAGCTTTCACTCAGAGGCCCAGGTTCAATGCCTGGTTGGGGAACTGAGATACTGCTAAGCCACCTGGCATGGCCAACATTTTTTTAAAATACAATTTGCATACCTAAACATTATTCTGTATTTTATTTTAAAATGATGGATTTCTTGAGTAAAAATTACTGGGTCAAAGAACATGAACTTTTTTTTGTGGGGGCTGCATCAGGTCTCAGTCCTGGCAGGATCTTTTGTTGTGGCACCCTGACTCTCTAGCTGTGGGTGGGTCCAGGAGCTCCAGGGCTCAGTAGTTGCAATGTACTGGCTTAACTGTGCCCGCATGTGGGATACTACTTCCTGGGCCAGGAACTGAACCGGATCGCCTGGATTATATGGTGGTCTTAACCACTGGATCACCAGGAAAGTTTTGCATGAATATTTTTAAGGCTTTTCATACATGTTTTGGGGGCTTCCCAGGTGATTCAGTGAGTAAAGAATCTACTTGCAATGCAGGAGACACAGGAGATGCAGGTTCAATCCCTGGATTAGGAAGATCCCCTGGAGGGGGGCGAGGCAACCCACTCAGGTATTCTTGCCTGGAGAATCCCATGGACAGAGAAGCCCGGCAAGCAACAGTCAATAGGGTCAAAAAGAGTCAGACACAGCTGCAGCGACGGAGCATACTGGCAGCCTACATGTTTTCAAATAGCTTTTTGAAAGCACTGTGCCAGCCTATGGTCAACCCCTATTTATTGAACCCTTACTATGCACTGGGACTGTTCTAGATTTGAGAGATACAAGGGGTGACAAATAGACAAGGTTCCTGTTTTTTTTTTTGTATATATATAATTTTAAAAACTGTGCAGGTTTAAGGACCAATGGCAGAATAGCATTCTGTGATTGGTAACGTGTTGATGAACACCTTGATGTAGGACCCTGAGAATCTGGGATAATCAATATTGGGACCTGCTTAATATATGCTACCAATATTGAAAACCCACATCAATCACAACTATATTCCACATAATTCTTGTTAATGAGTTAATGGGAACAGATTCTTCTTAGTTTCATCGTGGGGTCAACATTTCTTCACAGACTCAACTTTTATTTATTACCCTTTCCAGCTCCATCTCACCTTACCCAAGCCTTCTGTGTCTCATCATTTCTGTATTTATTTAGCCTTTCCATTCTCTGTCAGGTATGGGTGTGCCCTGCTGTAACCCACATGACACTTACCTTTCGAGTATGTTTTTATACTCTGTCCTTCTCAGCAGTATAGAGATTTTTCTTTTTCAATCTTCTCTGCTGTACCCCACCTGTCATCTTAGTTCACCCTGACAGATTATGCCTGCTCACCCTGACATACCGTCCGTGGCATGCCCTGTATTGTTTCAACTTGCTCAGCTCTTTCTTCTCTGAGACATCTCTCCCATACCCTATATTTTCCTTCTCTTTCTGAATTTTACCTCTACCAAAAGTTTACCCTTCGCTAGTCAGCCCGCCCCTCTTGGCCTGTCTCAAATCTTTCTTACCGTACCATTTGACTTGAACCCACCCTACATTTTCCAGTTGCAAAAAAGAAAAATGGCTGTCTGGGGAGGCCTTACAAATAGCTGTGAAAAGAAGAGAAGCAAAAAGCAAAGGAGAAAAGTAAAGTTATAAACATCTGAATGCAGAGTTCCAAAGAATAGCAAGAAGAGATAAGAAAGCCTTCTTCAGTGATCAATGCAAAGAAATAGAGGAAAACAACAGAATGGGAAAGACTAGGGATCTCTTCAAGAAAATCAGAGATACCAAAGGAACATTTCATGCAAAGATGAGCTCGATAAAGGACAGAAATGGTATGGACCTAACAGAAGCAGAAGGTATTAAGAAGAGATGGCAAGAATGCAGAGAAGAACTGTACAAAAAAGATGTTCACGACCCAGATAATCACGATGGTGTGATCACTCACCTAGAGCCAGACATCCTGGAATGTGAAGTCAAGTGGGCCTTAGAAAGCATCACTACGAACAAAGCTAGTGGAGGTGATGGAATTCCAGTTGAGCTATTCCACATCCTAAAAGATGATGCTGTGAAAGTGCTGCACTCAATATGCCAGCAAATTTGGAAAAGTCAGCAGTGGCCACAGGACTGGAAAAGGTCAGTTTTCATTCCAATCCCAAAGAAAGCCAATGCCAAAGAATGCTCAAACTACCACACAATTGCACTCATTTCACACGCTAGTAAAATAATGCTCAAAATTCTCCAAGCCAGGCTTCAGCAATACGTGAACCGTGAACTTCCTGATGTTCAAGCTGGTTTTAGAAAAGGCAGAGGAAACAGAGATCAAATTGCCAACATCTGCTGGATCATGGAAAAAGCAAGAGAGTTCCAGAAAAACATCTATTTCTGCTTTATTGATTATGCCAAACCTTTTACTGTGTGGATCACAATAAACTGGGAAATTCTGAAAGAGATGGGAATACCAGACCACCTGATCTGCCTCTTGAGAAATTTGTATGCAGGTCAGGAAGCAACAGTTAGAACTGGACATGGAACAACAGACTGGTTCCAAATAGGAAAAGGAATTCATCAAGGCTGTATATTGTCACCCTGTTTATTTAACTTACATGCAGAGTACATCATGAGAAACGCTGGACTGGAAGAAACACAAAGTGGAATCAAGACTGCCAGGAGAAATATCAGTAACCTCAGATATGCAGATGACACCACCCTTATGGCAGAAAGTTAAGAGGAATTCAAAACCCTCTTGATGAAAATGAAAGTGAAGAGTGAAAAAGTTGGCTTAAAGCTCAACATTCAGAAAACGAAGATCATGGCATCCGGTCCCACCACTTCATGGGAAATAGATGGGGAAACAGTGGAAACAGTGTCAGACTTTATTTTTCTGGGCTCCAAAATCACTACAGATGGTGACTGCAGCCATGAAATTAAAAGACGCTTACTCCTTGGAAGGAAAGTTTTGACCAACCTAGATAGCATATTCAAAAGCTGAGACATTACTTTGCCAACAAAGGTTCGTCTAGTCAAGTAGATAGATAGAGAGGAAGATGCCAGTCATTAAAAATAAAAGAAAAAGGATCTTGTCTGCTGTTATGTGGGTAATAGACAGCAGGGCAGGGAGCCCACCCGGAAGACTAGCCTGTTACTACTGAGGAGAGGATGGTTCTCGGATGGAAGCCGTAGAGGTGTGAGAAGTGACTGGATTTCAGTGTTGATACATTTTAAAGACAATGTTAGCAGAAAGCCAGTGAAGAACTACACATCTATTCACTTAATTTTACAGGTAATTTCAGATGGCTTACTGCCCCGTCCAGCACAGTGGGTGAGAAAGACCTGAAATGGGGGCGAGCGCATAATGAAAAGACAGACACATATAATTTGGCAAGCGGGAGAGTCAGGGGGCCTTGCTCTCCATGGCAGCAAGACAAAATGGCCCTTTTCAGCCTGTACTTTTATTGGCAGAAGTCATATCAGATCATTAGGGAATAGCTATACTGGGGAGTTTGATTAGCACACCATAAAGAGTCAAGTTAAGGCTCTGCAGTTGATCAGGAACATCTTGTTTTGTTTCCATGGGGACAGACACAGGGGTAGGCAGTGAAGGGGAGCAGAGAGCACGTCCCGCCATTTGGCATGCTTACTAGGACAATCACGAGGGCACAGTTTGCCGTATCCTTGAGTCATGGGGCAAGTCTGGTCTCTGCTCTGCCAGGCTGCAACAGCTTACTGCAACAAACTCATTGTAAAATACAAGAATTATTTTAAAATCAGGGCTTCCCTGGTGGCTCAGTGGTAAGGAATCAGCCTTCCAATGCAGGAGACACGGGTTTGATCCTGGATCTGGGAAGATCCCACATGACTTAGGGAAACAGGCCCATGCACATCTATTGAGCCTGTGCTCTAGAGCCTAGGAGCTTCAACCACTGAGCCCATGTGCCAACAAATACTGAAGCCCATGCGCTCTAGAACCTGTGCTCTGAAGCAAGAAAATCTACAGCAATGAGAGGCTTGTGCCCTGCCGCTAGAAAGTAGCCCCCATTCACCACAACTAGAGAAAAGCCCATGCAGCAGCGAAGACCCAGCACAGCCAAACATAAATAAATAAACATTTTTAAAGTAAAAATCAAAATCAGTGCCAACAAAAAAATAAATTTTAAATGTTAAGTCTGGGGTTCAAGTTAGAACCTTACTAGGTAAGCTGGGATATCTGAAATGTGTTGAAAAGGAGAATTTACTGTTTATCTAACCATGGATTTTGTTGGCTCAAAAACTCTTAGGATTATTGCATGAGTCATGGGTGGGGCGATGGTTCAAGATCAGTTCCTGGCTTCCTGTTTCCGGTTCTTATTTAGAGTCAAAGCAAATTAATTTCAAAATATTCACAGATGAAATCAATATCCACAATGCCACTGAGTAAATGTAAAATCCTCAGGAATTCAAGGAGATTCTACTTTTGCCCCAGGAATGACCTCGCTGTGGGCAGCTGAAGATCTAGGGTCCTTTCTGAGGCTCCCAGGATGTAGGGGCTACTGAGTTATAGCCTTAAACAGAGTTATCCTTTCTACCTAACACGTCTCACAAAGAATTACAGCCAGCTTCAGAGATCTCATCTGAACTAGGATTTTGGTTTTCTGGTGTTGGTTGTGTTTTAAGCATTTGTGTGGGCTTAAAGTGTCACAAAGATTTTCTCTTAATGATATTTCTTTGAGAGAATTTGACATCCACCCTAGGTGGCTCTGGGACTTCTCTGGTGGTTCAGTGGTGAAGAACCCACTCACCACTGCAGGAGACCCAGGTGCGATCCATGGTTTGGGAAGATCCCCTGGAGAAGGAAATGGTAACCCACTCCAGTATCCTTGTCTGGAAAACCTCATGAACAGAGGAACCTGACAGGCTACTGTCCATGGGGTCTCAAAGAGCTGCACACAACTTAGCGACTAAACAACAGCAGTTCTTCATCTTCATCGTGGTAATGGTGACATGGGCATGTAAATTGCCAGAACTCAACCAGCTATATGTTTCAAACAGGTGTTTTATGTAAAGTATGTACTTTCAAAGTTGATTTTTAACAAATAAATCTCTTTGGAATGAGTCCTTTGGTTAGGTAAACAAAAGAAACAAGACACCTTGTCTTTTTGCTGAGAGCTATGCCTTGGACATCTGGAGGGAGAGACTGGGCAATTTACTCCCCAGTGGTTAGGCAGGAACAAAAACAGCCGTCTACTTATGCATTTAGAGAGAGATCAAACAGTTAAGGCAAACTTTGAATAAAAGACAGATCTAGATAAAGAATAAATATGTTAGAAATCATAAAATTACACTGTTAAAAATTCATCTCCCCTGTAGCTTTTTTCTCCCTTTCTCTTATCTTTTTCTTTTTCAACCTTTTCCCCCGTCCCTCCTTCCTTTTCCACTCTCACCTTTACAGTTTATCCCCCCATTTTCAAGCGCACGTCACTCATCTGGGACTGATCAAGGACCCAAGTCAGAGCTCACGCTGGCATTTTGCCAGCATCTGCACGGCTCTGCAGCTATTGTATCGTTTCAGGAAGGCACCCTGGTCTTTTTTTTTTTTTTTTGTAATTTTTTTTCTTTTTTTTTTTCACCCTGGTCTTTGAAGAAAGTCACACTGGGTCTAGTGTGTATGTTTTCCTGGATCCTCAGTTTTTGCTTTCCTCTGGGGTGGGCGGACGGGATTCGAAGGCCAGCTCCGCGGCGGGCGCTTTCCTTCCAGAGGCGACGCGAGGCGGTAGGGAATGTACTTGGATCCTAGAATTCAAGAGCGACCCCGTGGGCTCGGGGGCTCGGAAAAGTCTCTCCCTATTCAGAATCGACCCAGAGGGTGCTTGAAATAAGTCGGGTTCCGGGATCTCCCTTCGGACCTACGACTGGGAATTTCCGCGGATCCGGGCAGATCTGCGTTTTCACAGCCTGCAGCCTGCAGATGTTGAGCAGTTTGAGAACCGGAAACCTAAGGCAGCTCACTCCTCCCAAACCTGCCCATAAATTCCTTCATTCTGCCTTTTTTTTTTTTTTTTTTTTTTTTTAAATCCACGAACAGCGTTTCTTCCCTTTAAACCAGAGTTGAGGGGAGGGGTGACCTTCTGAGGGTTCGCCGAGCTCCGCCCTGGATTCTGTAAACTCCCAACACTCGGATCGTTTTCTGTTTCCTTTCCCAACCCTGTAGTGGTACCAGAGGTCAGCGGAGAGAAGGAGGCCCGTGTGCCGGTGAGTCCAGGGGTACAAAAGGAAGAATGCAGAAAAAGTAGTTTATAGAGCAAAGCAGGGGAGTCTGGAGGCCGGGTGGGCGGAGGAAAAGCACTTGGTACACCGGACTAGCTGCTACGTGTGATGGGGGAGGAGGCGGCCACGGCTAAATCCAGGCGAGCCCCCCAAATCTGGAGTCTTACTTCCCACGGAGAGTAGTTGGCTTTATCTCTCTTTACAATCATCCCGAAATGCTGGGAAACAAACGTAGCATGTTAACGTTAGTATGAAAAGTCTTGGGGGGAGAGGGAGAAGGTTTACCTAAGTGAACCAGTTTGCTGGAGCAGCCACACCCAGGAAGTCTTGGAAAGAAGACTGACTTGGAGGAAAGGGCTTGTCTAGCTGTCAGGAGAGCTGGCTTCCATCTGCCTGTCTATACCTTCACTATTCATTTCTTTCCTTCTTTTTGGTTGCTCTGAGTCTTTGTTGTCGCACAGGGGGCTTCTCTAGTTGCCTGGAGCCTGTCTAGAGCTGGGAGGTGGGGTCCAGTAGTTGTGGTGAAGCAGTGAAGTTGCTCAGTCCTGTCCGACTCTTTGGGACCCCGTGGACTGTAGCCTACCAGGCTTCTCCATCCGTGGAATTTTCCAGGCAACAGTACTGGAGTGGGTTGTCATTTCCTTCTTCAGGTGACCTTCCCGACCCAGGGATCGAACCCAGGTCCCCTGCATTACAAAGGACGCTTTACTGTCTGAGCCATCAGGGAAGCCCAGTTGTGGTACAGGGGCTCAGTTGCCCCCCAGGCATGTGGAATCTTCCCAGACCAAGGATGGAACCCATGTTCCCTGCATTGGGAGGCAGACTCCATCCACTCTACTACTCTGGGGGAGGTCCACTTTCACTTGTGAGCTTTAGCAGTGAAAAAGAATCTCTCTGGGATGGGACAGGACCCAATCTCTGACCTGCTACATAAATTATGATGGTCAAAGTAATTAACAAAAATGATGTGAAATCTAAGAAATGTTAAAACTTTCTGAGGCATGACATTTGGGTCCACAGCAAAAGTATTGCATAAGGATCTTAGTGGAATGGTTAGTAATGAGAGGCAGAGAACAACTTTTTAAAAGCATTTGCAGGGACACAAACATGAAATGAACACAGGTCCTGATCCCAGAGTGACTCATTGTCTAATGGGGGGGATGTATAAAATGGTGAGATGGGGTTCAAGGCAGGGCACACTTTGTTCCATCAGGGAGATTTCAACAAGGGCTAGACCAATTATTCTAAAACTGGAATCACTGAGGGGGCTTTAAAGGATAGGAAGCCTAGGCCCAACCCAAGGGATACTAATTCAGTTGGTTTTGGCCATGGCCTAGAGATACAGACAGTAAAAACTCTCCAGGTGGTTCTATAGGCAGTCAAGTTTGAGGACCATGGTGTACATATTCCAAAGACCAAAAGATGTGCTTTGGGGACATCTTTCAGTAGAAGAAGACTTTCAGGATGGCATTATTGTTATATTTGAAGTATAGTTCATATATCACTTAATTCACCCTTTTAAAGCAAACCGTTAAAGAAAGAAAAAAAAAAAAGCAAACGGGTAGTTTTTAGTATGATCCCAAGGTTGTGCCACCCTTACCACCATCTAATTGGGATGCTCTTTTAGGATGTGTTGTTCTGATGGGCTGGAAGGCAGAGGAGAGTAACCCATAGGAGAGTGATGTGTAAGCAGTGGCATCCTTATTTCACAGAGAAATGGAAAATGGTGCCACCTAGCTGGTTGTGGCAGCTTCCACTTAAGATGGAGTAGAGACGTTGTGTGTTAATTCTGCAGGTGGGGCAGCTGTGGATGGCTTGGGGCATTATGGTAATAACTGGGGACAGACCTGTGTTTAGGAAGCCTTTGCAGTTCTCTAGGCTGAGGTAGATGAAAGCTTGGACTAAGGTAGCTGTTGTGGGATTGAAAAGGGGTTGGAGAAGCTGACTGTGAGTCCATGAGAGGGAGGGGAAAGGGGATCAGAAGGGACCAAGCTGGTGATGCTTAAAGAGAACTAGGAGAGGCTGGTGTGCGGAGTTTGCTTGTAGACCTGTTGGGTTTGAGGGGAGGATGGGCCCAGAGGTGCAGACATACTGAGGCAGCTTGAAAAGGGAATCTGGAGAGGCTGGTATTGGAGTGGATCATAGGGAGTCATCTCACTGGACCTGTGATTCCCCAGGGGCTGATCCAAGAGTCTCCTTGGGAGAATGCAGATACTTATAGGATGAGGCCACCAGAAGACACATAGCAGTCAGTCAGAGGAGGAGAAGGAGATTAGAGGGAGGGGATGTATGTATATTTATGGCTGATTCATGCTGTTGTACAGCAGAAACCAACCATTGTAAAGCAGGTGTCCTCCGGTTAAAAATAAATTTTTTAAAAAATGAAAGAAGAGAGAGAGAAGGGTTTGGTCATTCATCTGGGGTA
This sequence comes from Bubalus bubalis, assembly GCF_019923935.1. Taxonomy (NCBI): domain Eukaryota; kingdom Metazoa; phylum Chordata; class Mammalia; order Artiodactyla; family Bovidae; genus Bubalus; species Bubalus bubalis. The sequence goes on from NC_059158.1 coordinate 24,580,316, forward strand.
GTGACTTCTGAGAGGCAGAGTTGCTGAAATCTACAAATGTGGTCTCAGTAGACTTTTTGTTTGTTTTCTCAGCTGCAGTGATTCTTCTCTGTGGCACCTAGTTTGTTCCCTGCTTGGCTGGGCTTTCTTTCCTTGCAGAGGGTGAGGACTGCTCTCTAGTTGGGCTGAACGGGCTTCTCATTTAAGGTGACTTTCCCTTGTGGAGCAGGAGTTCTAGGGCACTCTGGCTTCAGTGATTGCAGCTCAAGGGTTGAGTTGTTGCTGTGCGCAGGCTTAGTTGCCCTGAGGCATGCGGATCTTCCCAGGCCAGGTATGGAACCGTGTCCCCTGTTCTGGCAGGCGGATTCTTAACCACTGGACAATCAGGGAAGACCCTGGCTGGTCTCAGTAGACTTGCCAGTAACTCTGCTGTGCGAGGTGGAGGGAGGTGGAGGTGGGTTGGGTTGGAAGAGAAGTCGTGACTAAAGGAAGAGCCAGAAACATTGAGATGTCTCTAAAGCTCACCCTCCGTCTCACCTCCCTGGCTTTTCTAGCCTTCAGGCTTTTAAAATCACTGCAGATGGTGACTGCAGCCATGAAATTAAAAGACGCCTACTCCTTGGAAGGAAAGTTATGACCAACCTAGACAGCATATTAAAAAGCAGAGACATTACTTTGCCAACAAAGGTCTGTCTGGTCAAGGCTATGATTTTTCCAGTAGTCATGTATGGATGTAAGAGTTGGACTATAAAGAAAGCTGAGCGATGAAGAAGAATTGATGCTTTTGGACTGTGGTGTTGGAGAAGACCCTTGAGAGTCCCTTGGACTGCAAGGAGATCCAACCAGTCCATCCTAAAGATCAGTCCTGGGTATTCATTGGAAAGACTAATGTTGAATCTTAGACTCCAATACTTTGGCCACCTGATGTGAAGAGCTGACTCACTGGAAAAGACCCTGATGCTGGGAAAAATTGAGGGCAGGAGGAGAAGGGGACGACAGGGAATGAGAGGGTTGGATGGCATCACCGACTCAATGGACATGAGTTTGGGTAAGCTCCGGGAATTGGTGATGGACAGGGAAGACCCGTGCTGCGGTTCACGGGGTCGCAGAGTCGGACACGACTGAGCGACTGAACTGAACTGAACTGAGGAGCGGAAGTGAAGTGAAGTGAAGTCGCTCAGTCGTGTCCGACTCTTTGCGACCCCATGGACAGTAGCCCATCAGGCTCAGCCATCCATGGGATTTTCCAGGCAAGAATACTGGAGTGGGCTGCCATTTCCTTCTCCAGGGGATCTTCCTAACCCAGGGAGCGAACCCAGGTCTCCTCATTGCAGAAAGATGCTTTTACCGTCTGAGCCACCAGGGAAGCTAGAAAGAGACCGGCTAACCAAGCAGAGCGGCCGGGGCGGGGCGGGGCGGGGCCGGGGGCGGGGCCTGGCTAGGGCACCGGCGCGGTGAATGGATTTTTCGGACCCGACTTCCCCACAGCTCAGTTCTCCGCCGCGGTTCCTCGGGTCCGCCAGCTTTCCTTCGGTCCCGGAGCCTCTGGCGGGCAGACAAGATCTGGGCCATGGGGCTCTCTCGTGTCTGGCTGTTTCTAGACGGCCTTGCCTTTTTTGTGCTCCTGGGTAACGCCGCCGGTGAGTGGGGTTCATTGAGGTCTCAGTCTGGACGGAGCCCGGGCTGAGTCAGGGGTTCGGGTGGTTAGTATTCGATGGGATTCGGTGAGCGTCGCGGGGATCGTCTCAACTGCGGCTGGGGTTGAGCGAATAGAGGAGTTGGGGGGGTGGGGGTGGGAGGAAGGTGGGGGGCGGGGAGGTGTAAGGTCTAGGAGCGGCCGGGAACTTCACATGGCGTGTGGCGAGCACTGCATCCCGCGTTTCAGTCTCTTTAACGTTCCTAGCCTCTGCTCTCCCTGCCCCACCTGCCCTCCCCGGTGTCCTCATCACATGCCTCAGTCCTCAGATTCAACTGATTGGCAAGGCAGCCCGGTCCCCACTCCGCTCCCTGCTGCTTCCCGCCCCCGGCTATCGCCTCAGCGCCCGCCACCCCCCCGCCCCCCCGCCCCGCCCCGCCCTGTTGCTGTCTTGAATGGCGTTTCTTCCAGGTCCCAGGCTCAGGCGATCACTTCTTAGCCGTCTGTGGGGCGCCCTCTTATGCCCCTGAAAGCTGTCCTCTCCTATTCTTAGCTCTGCCGTCTCTTCTCATTTCTGGACTCCAGAAACAAGGAGTTTCCAGGTTGGCGGCGCGCAGGGGTCCTCAGCCCCGAGAGTTAGGGCTCTTTTTCTAGTGACCAGGGCCTCTGGGAAGGGGCAAGCTGGATCCACACTCTTCCTACTGCTATGGGCACTGTGGCGGCTCCTGAATCACTGACGGAGGTTAGATCTGAGGGCTTCGGGACCAAAGGATTCTTCCTGCGATTTCCGTGGTCCCCCCTCCCCCACTAACGTGAACTCTAATTTTCCGCTGTGCCTGTGGTCCCACAACTGAATCTCTCCTTACCTCCTCCCTTGCTGGCCCTCGAGCCCCCTCAGGATTTGCCCTCCCCGCTCGGTGCTGCCCCCTCCCCTCCCTGCTGCCCCCTCCTCTCCATGGCTCTCTGATCTCTTCCTAGGGCGTCCCCACCCTCATCCCTTTTCCCACTACAGGTCCCTCCCCTCCCCTCATGGGTCTTTTCCTGCGAGGATCAGTCACCTGCAAGGCTCCTCCCTCCCCTCAGCTTTCACTAGCCTTACTTTTCTTGGGATGACTTTTACCCATGAATTTTCCCCTCCACTCTCTGCCCTATATCATCACCAGGGGGAGCTCTCCTGCCAATGATCCCTGGGCCTTGAGCACAGTGCCCAGCCCCTGAGAGACCTGCCCCCCACTTGACACCCACCCTCCTACCTCCGCCCCCGTGCAGCACCTGCTCTTGGCCCTCGTCCCAGGGGAGCCTTTCCCCCAACACGGCCCCTCCCCACTCCTGCATCCTAAACCTCACCCTCTGGATTCCTCCACTCCCCGGGCCACAGGTGCTGGAGTCCTCTTGCCCTGGTCCCTCTGCAGTTCCCCCCATGGCACCTTGCCCTGCTCCCACCCTTGTCCGACTGCCTTGGGCCCTCACCAAGTTCTCATCAATCACAGGCCCCATGGTGCCCAGAATCTCCACCTCACTCTCATCCTCCCTCACCCAGTGCATCCCTCCTCTTCTGTCTTTCCCTTAACCCAAGGCGGGGGGTCACCCCTGGGCCATGCTCACCCCTTGCCCCTCAATCCCAGGCCCTCACCACATCTTCTCTGCAGTCTCTTCCCTTCCCCCACAGTAGGAATACTTGCCCTTGGTCCACTGTCCACCTCCTTAGCCTTCATCACCCTCTCTTTGGTTCCACGACCCCAGTGGACTCTCACTATCTCAATCTTGTATCTGAAATCCTTGTTTATGCCACTTGGTCAGCAGGCTTTTCCTACAGGGAGTCTTCTCCCAGGCCCCCATCCCCTGCTTGCTGGCTGCCTGAACCCTCTGTGGAGGTGTGACCTCACTCCCTCCAACCCCTCCCACCATGTAGGTGCTTCCCAGTGTGCACCTTGGCTTTCAGTTCTATCTTCTCTTGCCACTCCGATATTTTAATTCTCCATGACCCTTATGCACATGGCACTGACTCCTCTCCCAGGGGACACTGGCAGGTGCAGCCACCTCCCCACCTGGGGCCTCACTATGCCTCTTTGCACTCTGCGCCCAGACCCACTCCTTCACCTCCCCCAGGTTACTGGCCCATCTTCATCTCTCTTGGGGCCACAGCCCAGCCCCTCAGGCCCCTCTGCCTCCTGCCTCACCCTCCCTGGAGCCCGCCTTGTCCATGATGAGCCTGCACCAGGGGCAGCAGCCCTCTCTTTCCATCTCACCTGGCCCCCCTCTGAGCAGGGATCCCTCTGGTCCTGGGTCTGACACTGCCCTTCCCTCCCTCTGACTCCACCTCCCCTCACCCTGCTCTTCCTGCCTCTCCCCTTGCCCTCCTGCCTGGACCCTTAGGGAGCTGGTGCCTCCCTGTCCTGGCACTTGTCCTACACGTGTGTCCATCTCCACCCTCTCCCTCCACTCCTCGATTCCCCTCTCCCTCCTTCTCTTTCCCATTTTCCCGTATGGAAATCCTCATTCTGGTCCCTTGTACACATGCATGTTCTGCATCCTCAGCACCTGGAGCAGGTCAGGACATAGAACTGGTCTGTTAAACATCTGATGTGCACTTGTCTCCAGAAAGCAGCTTCATCTGTGGTTCCTCCTTCCCCAGGATCCCACAGTCTTTTATACAACATGACTGTGCTTTCCCGGGATGGCTTTGTGCAGTCCAGGTTTTTTGCTGAGGGATACTTGGATCATCAGACCTTCCTGCACTATGATCACAAAAAAGGCAGGGCAGAGCCCTGGGGACGGTGGGCTGAAAAACTGGCAGCAGAGACGTGGGAAACAGAGACCATGGACTTGAATGAGAGCTGGAAGGAGCTCAGAAAACTTCTAGCAGAAATCCTGTCCCTGCAGGAGGAGAAAGGAGGTGAGAGTGCAGAGGGGGCAAGAGTGCTGTGGGCCATTTTCCTGGAAGGTCTTCTACCCAGAGCATGGGCCTCTTTCCTCTGAATTTGGGGATGGGGATGAGGAAGTGGGGTCTGTGAGTTCAGCAGCACAGGGAAGACATGGAGGGGAGCAGGGGGGAGCCCTCTATCTGGACTTTCTCACTGGGGTGGGAGGACAGAGGCCCTGGGGACCAGAGGAGTCACTGATGGGGGGTGGGGATGGGGCAGGCTTACATTCCCTCCAGGAGAGCGTGGGCTGTAATATCGATGAAGACAGCCACCCCCGGGGCTTCCGGCTTCTCTACTTCAATGGGGAGCTCCTCCTCTCCTGCTACCCGGAGCCCCACGGATGTACCCTGCCCCAGTCTTCGGCTCGGACTTTGGCCATGGAAATGGAGTTAAGCAAGCATTACCAGGCCCACGTGCAGAGAGAACTTTGTTGGAGACTGCGGAGCTACCTGGAATCCTGGACGGGCTTCACGGAGAGGACAGGTACTGATGCTGGGCCAGGCCCTTCCTCTGCCCCTGCTCTTAAAACCTCCCATCCCGACTTGCCCACAGAGACCCTCCCTGTCCTCTGGGCACGTATGTGCTCTGTTGGCGCGGTGTCCTGGGGTTTCTTTCCTGTTCTTTTAAATCCACTGTAGAAGGCTGGGTGGGTGGTGGGGCATGAACTGCCCCTGTGACAATCGTCCAGGGGAGTAGCGGGTCCTCTGACAGAAACTGTACGAGGGGAGGTGGGTGTCAGGCAGCAGAGGAGGGCCTTAGATGGGGGTGGGCCTCTGGCCCCCAGCTTGCCTGATCCAGAAAATTCCCTCTAATCCCCAGGAGCCCACCCTTCACAGCCCCCTCCCCAACATCAACAGTGGACCCAAGAGAGTGAGGCCCATCCCACCCCTCCCCTTCCCCGCCAGAGGACTTGGGCCCCAGGGTGCAGAACTTGGAGCAGGCCTGGGGAGATGAGGGCTCAGCCAAAGGTGGACAGTGAGGAGAAGCAGCTCTGTGCGCGCCGTCTTCCTTGAGGGAGCAGGGCTTGGCCGTGGGCCTCACTAGCTCTGTGCTTTCTCCCCACAGAGCCCCCATCTGTGAATGTGACCTGCAGCCAGGACTCAGAGGGCATGGTCCACCTCACAGGCAAGGCTTTTGGCTCTTTCCCCGCAATATCTCAGTGGTCTGGTATTGGGACAAGGAACCCATGAGCCGGGATGCCCAGCAGTCTGGGGATGTCCTGCCTGATGGGAATGGGACCCACTACACCTGGGAAACCGTAAAAATTCCCCAAGGAGAGGAGCCGCGGGTCAAGTGCATTGTGGAACACAGCGGGAATCACAGTGCACACCTCGCACCCTTGAGTGAGACTGGGGTGAGCCTGCAGGCAGTTGTGACCCTGGGAGGGTCAGAGGCCAGGGTCAGGGAGAGAAGAGCAGGCTGTGGCTCTGGGGTGCCCGGGTTGAATATAATAAGGTCCTTTTACAGGAAAGACCCTGGTGCACCAGAGCTTATGGTGGATCGTGAGCATTCCTGTTGTTTTTATCATCGGATTTTGTGTCTATTGTTATATTAAGAAGAGGGAGACAGCATCAGCTACAGGGAGGCCAGGTGAGAAATCTGGGCAGGGGGTGCTCTGTATGAGATTCGGAAGCAGTGAGGATTTCAGCTCCCTGCTCTGTTTGGAACTCTCTTTGTTTTCTGTCAGGCTCACCGGGGCTTGTCTGGGGAGCATGTGTTGGATTATGTGCTGGTTTGGAGGGTCTAGGTGATCCAGGAATCAGAGAGAACCTTTAGTAAAGTGTCTGTACCTGGTGAGGAGGGGATAAAAACTGAAGAGGAATTCAGAGGAAAGGTGACGATCTAAGTGCCTGTCTGCATTTCTCCCCCCTGGGTTTTCAGTCATTATTAAGAATCCAAGTGAAAGCATCATAAGGCTCGAACTAGCGGTCAGTGGATGGTCAGAGCCCTGCCTGTGATGTCCCCTTGCCAGGTCCCACTTGGAGATGTCTTGCAACCTCTCAAATTCCTCCTCCATGAACTAGCTTCTGAGTTCAGTGTCTGCTGGGTCACCCCCAGCCTGCACCTTTCTCAAGTTCCCATCAAGTGCCCCCATGCTAGCTGGGCTCTCCTTCCCCATAATATGGAGGACTAGTAGACATCCCTTGACCATTTGAAGAGAGGAGACCAGTCAATCCTCAGGCAACTGGGGTCACTGATTTTATCCTGTCTCCAGGTTTTTCCTATCTAGCCCCTTGGGATACTCTTTCGGGCAGGGCACTGGGTCTGCTCTCTGTGGCCTCACCCTGCCCCCCTGAGTCAGTTCCCTTGCTCATGGTGGTCACTGCCTTGTAGATGTGGAGGAAGGGATGGGCTCTTTGACTGCTTCCCCATAATCAAGTGGGTTGAGGGGAGAGGAAAAGAGAAGCAGAGCTTTGTGTGTGGCAAAGAGCAAAGGCAGAACGTGGAACAGTAAAAAGGTGGCAGAGACTCGGCTCCTTCTGTCGAGGCCGCCTCTTCTGTGTCAGGTGCCTTGTTGGGAGCATGGTTTCTTATCCCCAAACCTAATTCCCTTATCAGTTGGCCTTCGGCCTGGGCATACAGGGGTGGTTAGTTCTCACAGCAGCAGACTCTGTCCGTGTAGCACCCAGAGCAGGGACCCAGCAGATCTGTAGTTTCTCCTGCTCTTACCTGGGGAACATCAGTTCTGGTTCCTCTGGGGCAGAAATGGTTGTCTTGTATGTATTGGGGCATTTGCTGGGAACACTGTGAAAATCATGTGCTAATTTCTCAGAATCACTTTTGACATTTTTAGTGTTCAATAAAATTGTTTATGATTTCAGGTGGCAAACCTTAATAGGATTTCCATGCATATTGAATGAAACAGGAATTCAAATGGGGTGCTCCCGCTGGGAGGTGGAGGGTGGGATGGCAGTCCCAGGATGCAGAGGGGGCCAGGTACAGCCTCATTCTGGGGAAATTCTCAAGAACCCCAATCCACATTGAAAAGCAGATCCCCTGCAGGTAGTGAGGGCGAGTCCTGGTTGACTCCCTGGCTGAGCAAGGCAGAAGGGCCTGCTCTGCCTCAGCCCAGCCCAGCACCTGGAGTGGAGCTGGGATTCCCAGGAAGGAGCAGGAAAGGCCAAGTGCAGCCTAGGGGCCTGGGCCGAGAGTGAGGTTTGGGGCGAGGCCAGGGGTGCTCCAGGGTCCGATCAGGGGGAGAGTCCGTGGCAGTCCAGTGTTTCTAGACAGGGCTGCTGTCCCCTGGGTCTTTGGATGGACTTTCCAGTTCAGAGCTGCTGGCGCAGGGCTGGGGGGGAGGGGGAGGGGGGCTGCAGGAGGTGGAGGTCAGGTTGAGGTGGAGCCAAGCCGAAGAGCAGGTGCTTGTGCGGTGAGGAGGCCGAGAGCTGAGGAGAGAAAGGAACTGTGTGTGTCCACTCCTGGGCTAGAGGAGCATGGAGCTGGGTCCTGTCTGTGAGGGAGCCTCGCGTAGCATTAGAGAATGGATCTGGGTTCAAGGCGGAAAGGCCTTGGGTTTTCGCTCCGGATCTTGTCCTTGTGTCCTGCGACTTCTGTCCCTGTCGTGGAGGGTGGTGGCAGCAGGGACAGGGGATGGTGTGGATGGAGTCAGGGGAGGAGTCCAGCAAGAGCTGGGAAAAAGGAGGCAGAAAAGAACAGGTGTGTCTTCCCTCAGAGGAAGGCAGAATCTGATTTTGAAGCAACTGAAGGAGAATCTCTGAGGAAATGAAAAGCATTACTCTGCAACCAGTTGGTCAGTGACTTATTGGTTTTTCTTTTTCCCCAGAGCCTATTAGCCTACAAGACCTGGGTCAATGCCAGACAGAGCCAACTGATCATAATGGCCTCGCACACCCAGAATTTCAGTCCTCGTGTCAGACTCCGGCTCCATCAGTTTAACAGGGGAAGCTTAGAATCCGCCACCAGGAGGCCTGAATTCAGTTCCTAGTTCTGGTCCTAAGAGCACTTTATCTTTTTTGTGTGTTCTGTTATTTATCTTAGTATTTTTAAATTATTTCTATTTTATGTTTTATTTTTAACTGGAGAATACTTGCATTATACTGTATTGGTTTCTGCCATACAGCACTGTGAATCAGCCATAAGTGTACATGTATCTCCTCCCTCTGCAACTTCCCTCCCACCTCCCCCATCCCACCCCTCTAGGTCACTGAGCACCAGGTTGACTACGTAGTCAGGTGCTGTTCCCTCCCTGCCTGGTGCACAGTAAGGCAATGGGAATAGAGAACTCATTCCATATCTGTTTATCTGAATGGGATGATATATTCTTTCATGGTTTTATTCAAGGTTAACATCATTCACACTTTTTGCATGCATGTTTCGAGTGTTCTTGCATTTTAGTAAACTCTCAGGTGTCATTTATCACACTCAGCTCTTATTAATCATAAACTTTCATCCTCATTTATTTTCTTGTGTGATTATTTAATCAAAGGCACAATTGTCTATAAATTAAGAAGTCAAATATCTGTGCATGATTTCTCATGATACAGACTCTTATTATAATCCTGATTCTTCTCAATTTCTGCTTTCCCTTTGGTGACCACTTTGAATACTTTTTCGCTGATTCTTTCGGCTTTTATTTCCAAATCTCTAACACGATGCCTTGTTAGAACTGCTGGTTGATTTTTCTGCCACAGCCACTGTCTGCCGCATCACACAGTGGCTGATGCAATAGTTGATAGTCATGCTTTCACGCTTCCCATTCCTTCAGCTCCCACTTTATTTACATATTGATCATACTTAGTTCATTCAGCTTTTTCTTTTCCATGACTATTATACTTGTCAAGTAAAAAGATGCTCGACTTAAATGTGAGTTAAGTTTTATTTAGGGCAAAATGAGGACTGCAGCCTGGGAGACAGCACCTCAGATAGCTCTGAGAAACAGCTCCACAGAGGTAGGGAGGGAAGGTCAGTGTATATGATTTTGGTGAAGGGGGGAGTTCAGTGCAATCAAGCTTATCTTCCAAAGGTTTTCTGCTAGTCGCAAGGAGCTGATCTCACCGTGAAAGGATTTAATGCTTTTCTACATATGAGGAAGTGAAGCGAACCAAAGGACTGGAAAAGGTCAGTTTTCATTCCAATCCCTAAGAAGTACAATGCCAAAGAATGTTTAAACTACCATACAATTGTATTCATTTCACATGCTAGCAAAATTAGGCTCAGAATTCTTCAAGCTAAGCGTCAGCAGTATGTGAACTGAGACCTTCCAGATGTACAAGCTGGGTTTAGAAAAGGCAGAGGAACCAGAGATCAAATTGCCAGCATTTGTTGGATCACAGAGAAAGCAAGGGAATTCCAGAAAAACACCTACTTCTGCTTCATTGACTATGCTAAAGCCTTTGACTGTGTGGATCACAACAAACTGTGGAATGGTCTTAAAGAGATGGGAACACCAGACCATATTACTTGTCTCCTGAAAACCTGTATGCAAGTCAAGAAGCAACAGGTAGAACCTGATACAGAACTACAGACTGGCTTAAAATTGGGAAAGGAGGATAATTCGGCTGTACATTGTCACCCTGCTTATTTAACTTATATGCAGAATACATCAGGCAAAATGCCAGGCTGGATGAACCACAAGTTGGAATCAAGATTGCCAGGAGAAATAAATATCAACAACCTTAGATAAGGAGATGATACCATTTTAATGGCAGGAAGTGAAGAAGAGGAACTACAGAGGCAGAAAGAACTAAAGAGCCTCTTGGTGAGTGTGAAAGAGGAGAGTGAAAAAGCTGGCTTAAAACTCAGCATTTAAAAAATTAAGATCATGGCATCCAGTCCCATCACTTCAAGGCAAATAGAAGGGGGAAAAGTGGAAGCACTGACAGATTTTGTTTTCTTGGGCTCCAAAATCACTGCAGACAGACTGCAGTCATGAAATTAAAAGACGCTTGCTCCTTGGAAGGGAAACTATGACCAACTTTGACAGCGTATTAAAAGCAGAGACATCACTTTGCCAACAAAGATCCATATTGTCACAGCTGTGGTTTTTCCAGTAGTCATGTACAAATGGAGAGTTGGACCACGAAGAAACCTGAGGGCGAAGGAATTGATGCTTTCAAATTGTGGTTCTGGATAAGACTCTTGAGAGTCCCTTGGACAGCAAGGAGATCAAACTGGTCAATCCTAAAGGAAATCAACCCTGAATACTCATGGGAAGGATGATGGTAAAGTTGAAACTCCGATACCTTGGCCACCTGAAGAGAAGAGCCGAATCTTTGGAAAAGACCCTGATGCTGGGAAAGATAGAAGGTAAAAGGAAAAGGTGGAGACAGAGGATGAGATGATTAGATAGCATCACCGAGCCAATGGACAGGATCTTGAGCAAACTCCAGGAGATAGCGAAGGACAGGGAAGCCCGGCATGCTGCAGTCCATAGGGTCACAGAGTCAGACACGACTTAGAGACTGAACTACAGGAACGGATATGAGATGCAGGAACTGAGATCACAAAATCAGTTCTTGAAAATAATCTCTCTAAAGACCCATTCCACTAGCTTCCCTGGAGCACAAAGGGCCTCATTCTCCTCCCTGTGTGTCGAAGGTCAACAGCTGCAGCAGCCCGGGAGTCAGTCTCTGGAGAGGCAGATGGCAGATGCCCTCAGCAAGTGCCAATTTTAGCTGACACACTCATGTGTAAACTCTATTACCTCTCACTTTCTGCACAACCTCTTGTTCTCCCTGAGTTAACACTTGCCTTTGTGCTTGCTGATTATGTTCTATGAAGCTCTCATGAATTCAGCTTTAATGATTCCCCTGTTTGCGTGACTCTTTCAAGAAGCGTGGATACTTTGGATATTCCATCAGTTTTTCCTTTTTTGGAAATGTCGTCCTGGACCCTGCTGACGTGCTCCCACCTGGTCTAGATTCTTCTGCATCTGGAGCAAGCCATCCTCCTAGGATCTCCCTGCACCACCATCTGGGCAGCACTTTAAAGTGCTGTGGATACTGCATAGCACAGGGAACTCTACCCAGCACTCTCAACAATCATCATCTCAACAATCATCACTGGATTGTACAGCAGAAAGTGACACAGCACTGTAAATCAATTACACTCCAATGAAAACAAAACAAACAAGTAAGCAAGCAGACGTCTACCCCAGATGGCATTTATTAGTCACTTGTTCTTTCAGCCAAACCCAAGTGCCTGCATTGTACCAGGTCACGTTCCAGTTCCAGATCTTTGCTCTAACAATTGAAATTTGACATTCTTGTCCATCCCTTTCTCCCCCTCACCTGATTAGGAGCATTTCCACATTAGGAGAATTCCACACTGAAAGAGTCTTGGTAGGAGGCAGAGACCACCTTCCTCCATTAAAGAAGAAAACCCACTTTCCCACATATTCTTGACAGAGCACACAGCATGATGCTGAGGTCCCACCACTCAGGTGACCACATGTCAGACTCTACTTAGGACGTTGTGACACAGAGAAGCTGGAACTATGCAGGATGCATCTGACAAGGGTGTTGAGAGTGGGAGTCACACCACCCCCTGTTGTCAGGAGCCTCAGTGATGGCCGTCCTCAGCACGGGGTCCATGCCCAGCACGAGGGGCTCACTGTGTGAGCAGTGACACTGTGCCCCAGCAGGGCCGAAACTTCCTTTGTGGGACCTGGCCTGGAGTGGACACTGGATCCTGTCCCCGTGGAGCCATATATATATATATAGTACTGTATGTCTAACTTTATTTGGATCCCATGGTTAGCTCCAAGAATAAGTGAGGAGAACTTAACCTGGAGAATAGTTTCAGAGAGCAAGGATTTCATTACACTGAACTGTGAACCACTGCCTGAGTCTTCAGGTGGAGTAAGAACTACAGTATTTTTCAACATCACACCTCATAATTGACAATATAGGTATTCCCTTTTCTTTCTGAAGGAAAAAAAAAGCTTTTAAATGTGGATTTAAGATCCTTCTCTGGCCACTCGATGTCATTTACCTCAGTGGTTCCCAAATTGGCTAATCACCAGAATTGCTTGTGGGGCTTCTTACGAAATGCTCAGCCTCTCCCCAGAACCACCTTCTCAGAGTATTAGGACAAGACCAAGGGATTGCTTCTTTAACAACCTCTGTGTGTGAGGCTGATACACAGCATGTGCGAATCCTGGTCTATGTTCATTCTTGCTATTAAAAGTGTGATCTGAAGACCAGCAGCATCAGCACCAACCTTATTACAAATGCAGATTCTCAGGCTCTACTCCCGACTGTCTAGATTTAATAAGGGTCCAGGGGAGCACCGTCATCCCCACCCTGGACACCACACTAATCCTACAGGCTCCTCCACTGCATCACTCACCCTTCACCTCCTGATTCTGCTCAGCAGTTAGACTGATGCTTCTAATGAGCAGTCACACCAGGTCATCTTCTAGTCAAACCATCTTATGAGTGCACATCTTTCACAGACATAAGACACCTTCTAATATGCTGGAGGCCCACATGATCTGGCCAGACACCAGATCTCATCGAAATTCCTTGCTCCTCCAGCCACACCTGCCTCCTGGCTCTTCCTTGAACACACACACACTCTCCTGCCCTCCTGCATTTGCACTGGAGGCTCCTCTGCCTGGAGAGGACTCTGCCCAGACATGCTTGTGGACATTCTTTCATGTCCTTCACATCTTTACTCAAAGATCATCTCAACAAGGCCTATACTGAACACGCTAGTAAAACAGCCACATTCCCTGTACCCACACACTTATACTCTGGGTCACCTTCCTCAGAGCACTTGCCAATCTCTAGGCAGACACTTCCCTCACTTATTAGGCTCACTCTGCCCCCCTCACCAGAACACACTGCATGAGGCCAACAAAGGGTGTCTGCTGTTAGTTCACTGAATTTTCACTGATGCAAAAATAGAGCATCATCTATCTGGCACACAACAAATACCAGATGAAGGAACGATCAGTGTAGACGCCTCTGTATTCTGTCTTCATTAATGTGGACTCAGGCCACTTGCTCTCTCTCGGCAGCTACAGCACATCATTCACTCACACTGACATCAGTGCTGCCTGTGCTTTCCCCACAAGAGCGGATCAGCCCTCCCTCCCACACCCACCAGTCTGCACTCTACACATAATGATATTTTCTCTTCAGAAAAGATCCCAGGGGCACAGGTCGCATATTCTTCCTGCTGTGACTATTAGGCAGCACTTTTTAATTCCAGAAGTTTGTTCTGGAAGAGGTCAGCAGTCTCCCCACCTCTTCATGTTACACTAATAGGAGCACAGACACCTTCAGATGCAGCTGCAGAAAGAGGGGTCTGGGGATCTGATGTCGCAGTGGGACCAAGCATCACTCAGTCCCCACAAGGCAGCTGTTTCACACTGTGAGAGAAAAGAATCAGGAAGCAGTTCAGGTCGGTCATGTAAGGCCTGACAATCTCCATAGCCCCCCACACGCTCACATGTCCCACTCAGAGACCCCCGCCACCCTGTGTGTCCCCTCTGCCCCAACCCCTTCCCCAGTCTAGACGCCCCAGGGTCTCACCTTTAGGAACCGTGAGAGACACATCAGAGCCCTGGGCACTGTCACTGCCTGGGGGAGAACAAGACCAGAGTGTGGTCAGAACCCACAGGAGAGAAACTGGAGAAGGCACTTCGAGGAGGGTGAGTCCTGCATGGCCTCCTGTTTGCACCCGCACAAGGGTCTCAGGATTCACACCCTCCATACTTACTTGCAGCCTGGGTGTAGCCCCTTCCTGTTTGACCTGTGAGAAGAAAGTATCACGTGAGCGACCAGGGAGATGACTGAGTCATGAGATCCTAGAAATCCCTAGTCCTGGACAACAAAGAACTTTTCAGAACCGTGACTAAAAATCCAGGACAGTCTCAGGAACATGAAGGAAAGAGACATAGGAGGACTGGACTAGCTGCCCTCCCGGAGGTCTGTTCTCAGCAGGGACATTCCCTCCTGACCTTCAAATGCTGAGAAACAGGCCCCCAACTGGAATTATGAAGATGAAAAATGTGTCTTTCATTTTCACATGTACTTTACAAAAGGGTCAGTCTTAGCATCAGTTCAGATTCCACAAGTGTGTGGAGGGTACTTTCCAGTAACGAGGCAGGCAATCTTCCATCTGGGCCAGACACCCGCCCAGTGAGACAAAAAAAAACAGATCCCTCCCTCCTTTCCCTACCTGAGTGCTTCCTCCAAATCACAGCTCCAGTCACCACAGCTCCAGTGACCATGAGGAGAACCAGGCCAACAATGATGCCCATGATGGGAACAGAGGGCTGAGGAGGTTCTGTGGAAGAAAGGGAAGGAGCCCAGACTTCAAGCTTCAGTCCTGACCTTGCTGATCGTGTCCAGAAGGGCTCCTGACTTATCTGAGAGGAAGCTCCATTCCGACCCCCTCCTTACCCCATCTCAGGGAGAGGGGCTCCTGAAGCCCCTCGTGCTGCACGTGGCACGTGTATCTATGCTCTTCTCCAGAAGGCACCACCAGGGCTGCCCACTTCTGGAAGGTTCCATCCCCTGAAGGCCTGGTCTCCACAAGCTCCATGTCCTGAGTCTGGTCCTCCCCGTCACGCTGCCAGGTCAGTGAGATCTCCTCAGGGTAGAAGCCCAGGGCCCAGCACCTCAGGGTGACCTCATGGTCAGAAATGGGGTGATGGGCCACATGTGTCTTTGGAGGGTCTGAAGAGAAAGAATCAGAAAATTCACATTCCATGGGCCACTGAAGCAGTACCACGTGACCATGCTGAGAATGGAGGAGGTAATGGGTTTGAACAGAAGCAGCAGAAACACCAGACACCAACCTGGACTCCAGGATTGGGAAAAACTCCTAGTTCTTGGAAAGCTCTGGAGTCAGGGTGAGTGCCAAGGTAGGAGAATCCATGTAAGGGGAAATGACAGAGTAATGGTCCTGATTTGGGTGGAGGCTGAATGTCTCAGAAAAGCTGGAGTCTGGCCTCCTAAGATGGTCTCAGGGTGAGAACAGGCCTTGAGGCAGAAACTCAAGATTCACAAGATGGCAGTCAGTGTCAAAGGGCACCACTGACCAGTTATTTCAGGGGTGGTTTTCTGCTTCTCCAAAAACACTGAATGCTTTAACTGTCCTTCAGAGAAATGGGGCCACTGGTGTGTCACTGTCTTCTACAGAATATGAAAACCTGGGGGGATTCCCCCTCTCCAGACAAGAAGTTGGGGCGGTGTTTCCAGAAGGAGCCCATTTTCCTCTCCTCGTGGAAAGCCGGCTCCAGCCTGAGAGGAGATCAGGGAGGCCCGGTGCCCCTCATACCTGCGCGCAGCAGCGTGTCCTTTCCTGTCTCCAGGTGTCTAAGGAGCCACTGCACGCACTTGACCTCCAGGTAGTTCCGTTGGAACTCTGCCTCCCCGGAGATTTCCCACTTGCGCTTGGTGATCTGAGCCACCGTGTTCGCCGCGGTCCAGGAGCGCAGGTCTTCGTTCAGGGCGAGGTAATCCGCACCGTCATAGGCGTTCTGCCAGATCCCGCGGAGGAGGCGCCCCTCCGGCCCCACGTCGCAGCCAAGCACCCACTGGAGGGTGTGAGACCCTGACCCGCCCCGACCACCCGCGCTGATTAAACTCAAACTGTAAATGAAACCGGGTCAAGTCCCTGCCCCCCACTTCCCCAGGCTCCTCCCTCGGACCCAGAGATTCGGGGCGACCCCAGCCAGTCCCTGGGGATGGGGGTCGTGACCTGGACCCGGGCCCGTCTCGCTCACCGGCCTCGCTCTGGTTGTAGAAACCGCGTATGGTGTTCAAGCCTGTTCGCAATCTCTCTTGAGCTTTCTTGGCATCTCGTGTCATCTCTTCCCAATATTCCGGCCCCTCCTGCTCCATCCAAGGCACCCGCGGCTCCATTCTCGGATTCGGGGCGTCGCTGTCGAACCGCGCGAACTGTGTGTCGTCCACGTAGCCGACGGCAAAGAAACGCGGCTCCCCGAAGCCGGGCCGGGACACGCAGGTGCAGAAATAGCTCAGGGAGTGGGAGCCTGGGGGCGGGGAGGGGTGAGACCCGGCCCGATATTCCTCCTGGAGCGGGTCCCGGGTCAGAGGTGATGGGGCCGGGAGTGGGGACGGGGCTAGGGGCACGTGAGACCGAAAAGGTCGGAGAAGGACTGGGACTTCTTAGGGGAGAGAAAAGGGGGCAGGAAGCAGGGGAGGGACAGGACGGAACCAGGTGGGAGAGGACGGGTCCGGGCGAGGGCGGCGGGGTGGCTCCTTCCCTGGGGGTCCTGCCCATCCCACTCCCCCCGGCCCCTTGGCGGTCCCCTCGCCCCTTCCAGCAGAGGCCGTTCCCTCCCGACCCCGCACTCACCGGCCCAGGTCTTGGTCAGGACCAGGACCTCCGAGAGCAGCAGGAGGAGGGTTCGCGGCCCCATGACCCGTATCCTCCGGGTCTGGGGAGAAACCGAGTCCCGGCGGAGGCGGTGTGGGTACCGTTGGAGACTATAACCTGGAATCGCGGGGCCGCTGATTGGCTTCTAGAAACCAGACACCCAATGGAAGTGAGAACTAGGGCCGCGACACGAGTGTCCGGCCGGAAAGGCACAACAGTTTGCCAAGAGAAAGTGAAACTCGAGGAGACTAGGGATTCCCCAACACAGTCCCCGCCCCAAACAAGGCCCTTGACTCTGAGACGCTGAGGACTTGAGAACCAGGTCCGGTAACTGGGACTTTGCCCTAATCCCTCCTCTCCTGCACCGAGAACTCTGCAGTCACACTGTCCCGAGTCCTGGCCCAGCGACTGTGTAGTCAGATATTCTCAGAACATTTTGGTCAGGATATTTATACAGTCCTACAAATTAGTGAGGACCCCTAGGATAATTTTGTTTATGTAGTTACTTCTGTCGATATTTTCCGTAGAGGAAATAACAGTTTAAACATTTTCAACTAATTTATTTAGAATAATGTTAATAACCCATGATTTTTACATGAAAAATAACTATTTCTCCAAATAAACTCTATAGTGGGAACAGTGGAAGTTTTTTCATTATTATATTTTTGCAAGTCTCTTCCTTGTCTGTCTCACTGGATTTTATATTTGTTTTGCATTGAATCCGTTATTTTGATTGAAAATCTATGAAAATAAAAAGGACCATACATATGTAGGAGTAATATTTTTAATAACCTTTCCTGTTATTTGTTGATGTTTATCTTTGATACAAAGCTAAAACTATGCAAGTGATAATTTCTTAAAGGTTATTTTTTCAGTGGACCTGAAACAATACCACTATTTCCTATTCTGTTATATTAAAATCCATAAGCCTATTTTGCAGAGTGGATGTCACTTGTACTAATGTAAGATTTTTTTAAAAGTAATTCATTGTTTCACTAAGTTTTATAGCTCTTCCAGTGTCATTCCTTCTTTCAAATAAAAATTGCATTCCATGAAAAAGAGAGTAGTTCAACTCATACAAATGATTTTCCTTGGGACATAGGACTTTGGAATGTAGCAGAAATGCTTGATGTATACTTCCCATGTCATCATAGAAGATAGTTCTTTTTAAGAAAAATAACCATTTACTAGCATTTTGAGATACGACCATAAGCCTATTATTTTCCTAAATGAAGCAGCTCATTTTGACAGTAGGGAAAACAATAGAGCAATATTTGTGCAAGGCATATATTAAGATTATAACACCATTTTCTGAATTTTGCTTAAGCATGAAAAACTTGAAAGGCCGATATTCACACCAGTTTTTTTTTTTTAAAGCATTGATAGTTTTTGATACTTTGAAATAGCAAACCAGGGAAACAGGAGAGCAACCTGTATTAAGTATTAGCAGTCAATAAAGTCTCAAATGATGGTAAGACACTAGATACCAGGTAATCCAGAAAGATCGTTCTGAGGGAAAGAATTGCAAATGCAACATTTCTGAAGGAAGCATTAAAAATGGTTACAGCATATATGTCATTAAAATGCTATATCTCAAAATGAGAAAGCTGACATTCAGTTGACACAAAATAATTCTAGAAAAGAACAGAAAATTCATTAATATTAAATCTCATTAATAACATTAATGAGAAGATTATTAAGAAGAAGTGTCAAGAATATACTGAAGAACTCTACAAAATAGATCTTAAAGACCCATATAACCACGATGGACTATGGACGGAGGTTCATGACATTGTACAGGAGACAGGGATCAAGACCATTCCCATGGAAAAGAAATGCAAAAAAGCAAAATGGCTGTCTGGGGAGGCCTTACAAATAGCTGTGAAAAGAAGAGAAGTGAAATGCAAAGGAGAAAAGGAAAGATATAAGATATAAGACATGCAAATAAACACAGCAATGATACATCCTCATACACCTAGTACAGTAGCTAGAATCCAAGAACTGGTGATGCCAAGTGCTGACCAGGACATGGAGCAGCAGAAAACCAGGCTCAATGGGGCAGGAATAGGAAGCAGCACAGTCGCTAGAAATGAGAGTCAGCAGTTTCTTATGAAGCTACACAGAGACTCTCCATCGCATCTGCTCATCAGTCTAGTACTTCTCCATCTCATTGGAACGCTTATATTTGCACAAACCCCTGCACACCAGAGTTTATATCAGAGCGCCCCTTAAGTGTGGACTGCACATGGTACCTTCCTTCCAAAGACTACAGCATGGACAGTGAGGAAGTAAAATAGAACATCACAAGGAGAAACCGAGGAAATATATCTTAGGTGGGTGCTGAAGTGAATTTATTAGTGATATTCCAGTGGACAGTATAAATAAACCCTTGCTGTGTGGAGAATGTCACTTCATCTCTGTGGTCTTCTTTGCAAAAACCCAACTCAACTAGAGAGACACTCCACACTATCCCTGAGCAATT
Source organism: Bubalus bubalis (assembly GCF_019923935.1). Taxonomy (NCBI): domain Eukaryota; kingdom Metazoa; phylum Chordata; class Mammalia; order Artiodactyla; family Bovidae; genus Bubalus; species Bubalus bubalis. The sequence goes on from NC_059158.1 coordinate 24,599,655, forward strand.
CTCAAAAACGTCCAGGTCATCAAACAAAAAGGGAAGTCTGAGAGACTGTCTCGGCCAGAGGAGCCTGAAGGAGACGTGATTCAGTTTCAGTTCAGTTCAGTCGCTCAGTCGTGTCCGAGTCTTTGCGACCCCATGAATCGCAGCACGCCAGGCCTCCCTGTCCATCACCAATTCCCGGAGTTCACTCAAACTCACGTCCATCGAGTCGGTGATGCTATCCAGACATGATTAGAATCTAATTTATATCATTTGTCTTTGATAGGATCTTGGGTCAGCAAAAAGAAAATCCCACCAGGAAAGGAGGGCTTCCAGGGCCCAGCCTCCATCCTCAGCCTCCCGCTCTCTCCCACCTCGGTTCCCTCCAGCCACCAGAGCAAACAAGGCTTGAGCACCCAGTATGTGCCAGGCACTGTCCTGAGCACTTCCCATATCAACTCAACCAGCCCTCACCACATCCCTAAAACGTCACCCGTTTTGCAGATACGGATGAGCACAGAGGGAAAATAACTTGTCTGGAGTAACACAGCTAGGAGGGTGGGGGAGGACATGCTGGGGTTCAGACTGCCCAGGTGGAGCCCCCACTCTCCAGTCTCCAGGGACTTGGTCCGTCCTGTGACACCACCACACCATCCAATATACACACACGACTCCTTATCAGCAGTTTCCCTCTCTATAGACCGCAGCTGCCCTGTCAACTCCTCTTCATCCTCAAGGCTGATTTCAAACGTCCCCTCCTCAGGAAGGATGTCCTGAGCTGCTCCCAGACTACAGTGGCGCCCTTGCTCTCTATTCCAAATGCCTATTTCCCAGCCGGACTATTTAGCATCGAAACACACAGGGCAAGTTCTTGGGCTACCCTTGTGGCTCAGCTGGTAAAGACTCTGCCTGCAGTGAGGGAGACCTGGGTTGGATCCCTGGGTTGGGAAAATCCCCTAGAGAAGGGAAAGGCTGCTGCTGCTGCTAAATCACTTCAGTCGTGTCAGACTCTGTGCGACCCCATAGACGGCAGCCCACCAGGCTCCCCCGCCCTGGGATTCTCCAGGCAAGAACACTGGAGTGGGTTGCCATAAGGCTACCCACTCAATATTCTGGCCTGGAGAATTCTATGGACTATACAGCCCACGGGGTCGCAAAGAGTCAGCAACGACTCAGCGGCTTTCGCTTTCACCTAATGTATCCCCAGGGCCTGGCAGAAAGCATGTGCTAAATAAATACCATTTCAGTTAAAGAATTAATAAACTTCCTCAAAGCGTCATTGGGATTCCCAGGTGTCCCTAGTGATAAAGAACTCACCGGACAATGCAGGAGGCGTTAAAGTCTCGGGTTCAATCCCTGGGTTAGGAAGATCCTCTGGAGGAGGGCAAGGCAACCCACTCCAGTATTCTCCACCTGGAGAATCCCATGGACAGAGGAGCCTGGCGGGCTACAGTCTATGGAGTTGCAAAGAGTAGGACACGACTGTGCGACTTAGCACGCACGCACGTAAAGCGTCATTAGGGAGAACTTCATGTTTATAGTATTGATTGGCTGAAATATTTGGACCAACCTTCCCACTGATAATAGCCGTTTTTGTTTTTTCGTTTTGCCTGATGAGATATAATTTGCTTAAGAATAGACTCTTCAAATATTGAAGAGTGTTATGTGAAGGCTTAAAAATTCTGGCTGACAACAGAATTCAAAAACTGGTCATTTCTGTAGAAGCATCAGAGAGACAGAATTGGGTTCATCATAAGGTTTTGTTTTTATTAACAATTACGATTACACAGGAATCAGCTTCTTTGGTAGCAGCTGAATTCTCCATCACTAAAGGAGTTCAACTGTTCCCTTTGGATGTTGTATAGAGAAGGGTGATGTTGTGAAAGGATCAACCCCATGGTCTCTGAAGCCTTCTTCCTCTCCGAAGTTGCCATAACGATGGAACACTGGGCTGGTTGTCTCAGTACCTGCCTTCCACCAGCTGCGTGATCCTGGGCTGGGCACTTCTGAGTCTCATTCCAAACACTTGATACTTAAGCTGTGATTATATCTGACTGACTTCAGAATAATAAATGGAATAAATTGGATAGTACATGTACATTTTTGTTTTGTTTTCTTTTTATTTTTTTTTTGCATCATAACAGCCAAAATCCTCTCTTTTCCTTCTTTCATTTTTTTGATTGTACACCACATACCAACAACAATAGCAAATAAATATTTAAATGGAAAAAAATTCACCCACAGTCTAACTACCTAATGATAATAGTACCTTCTCCACTCTCTTCCAGTGTGACTAAGAATTTATTTATTCTTAGTAATCTATTGTAAGTTCTTTAAAAAAAATTTTTTTTCTTTTTTATTTTTTTCACCATGCCCTGCAGCTTGTGGGATCCAGGTTCCCCCCAACCCCGACTGATCCCTAGTTCTGCAACTCTGCATTGGAAGTGCAGTCTTAACCACTGAACCTTCATGAACCTATTGTAAGTTCATGAATTTACAGAAGTCAGAACATCGCACAACTATTCTTTCCACAAATATAGCAGCACACTAACAATAAGAACAAAGGCAAAGCCAAACACACAGGCCTTTTAAATGTTGTGCAATATGATAAACTCATGATTTTCTTAAATCTCAGAGGGAAGAGAGTCAGGCCAGCCACACTATTGTCCAGACCACCCTGGACTCTGTCTGTAACATCACTCCTTCCCTGAATCTCCTGCCTGCTTGCCAGCCCTGCACTTTTGGACGCACAAGACCCCCAGGCTCATGAGCCAAGTTTTAAAATCAATCTCTCTCTCTCTTTCACACACACACAACACAATATTTCTCACACACTGGCAAGGGATCATCACTCATAAATAGTAGTGTTTACTTTCGATCCACTGGTTCTGAGCTCAGGGTCAAGCTCTGCAGTATTTCTGCACGGCTGTGTCTGAACCAGGTCCAGGAGTCCCTACACTTACTGCCTCTGGTTAGTGGATGGACACTTTCATCAGGAACTTTCATCCTCCAGAACAGCGAGGCGGGGAGGGCAGAGTCTTGCGTGGCTGTTGGAGAAGCCAAACTACTTTGTTCATGAGACCAAGCTCTTGACGAGTCAGGTGAGGATTTCCCATAAATCTGAGAAACCTGCAATGATATCATAGCCAAACCTGGAGACTGGTCTGAACAAAGAGCACCCATTGATGAAAGCAGGCAGGAGCCCGGGAGAAAGAGGGGGAGAGGTGCTCTCCACCTCTCCCCAGTCCTCAGGAGCGAGAGGCCCTCTGGATGGACTTCCTGTAGCATCAAGTGAGGCAGATGAGTGAACACAAGAATGAAGAGAATGAAGGCTGGGGTCTGGGTGCCATTAATTAATTATTAATTCAGCAATCTCACTGCTCAAGGATGCAAGCTTAGCAAATAATTTGGGGGCTCTGGAGATGGGGAACCAGATTATAACCTTGTGTTGGTCATTAGAGGGCTGACAATGACTGTGTGGATGATACTCCCCTACTTCTGGGAACTCCTGAGGGACACTCTGATGCATGTGCAAAGATGTCCCAGACCAGAACCTCCTTCAAGGCTACAAGTGAAGCAAAGGAATAGTTCCTAAAGTTCATAGGCCAGACACCCCAGCAGTTAGAGAGAGTTTAATGAATGAGGTGGAACTTTGGATAGAACTTCACCCATGTGGATGACTAGGATAATCATAAAAGACAAAAAGGAAAAGACAATAAAGACATTGCAAGCAGTCGGGAGTTAGTGTGCAGCAAGGTGTGGGCTGCAATCAGGCACAGTGGGTTCAGGGAAGACGTTGTAGTTTAATAATTTCTCGTTAAAGTCACTTGAGGGGTCAGCTGTGTTGAAACAGTGTGTGGAAGGCCTTGAAACCAAGTGAAGACATAAACCAGAGGTACAATCAAAGCTGAATGGTGAGGCTGCTCAGCTCTTATCTGTTGAGCCTTACAGGAGCAAGAATTCAACCAAGGTTTCTCCAGTGGTCACATCCAGTTACCTGCACACACCCACCTTCTAAGGGCTCACAGTGTGAGAGGTGGGGGGACATGCAGTGATGCTGGGAGTGTGTCAGATCTCATCTAGGATCTGGAGCTGGAGACTCTGGAGCCCAGGCAGGGTGTGTTGAATCCAGGCTGGGGCAACCCCAGAGTTACTTGTATTTGATTCTGAAATTCATTCAGGAATTTTCTCAGCACCAGGTTGGTGCTTGTTAGTGCCGAGCTGTTGTATCTCTGCACCTGGAGGACGAGTGTACTGAGCGGGGTGTTCTCCTCCGTGAATGCTGTGCTCTGTGACTCTGTGCTCAGGATTGTGTGCTCAGAATACCAGACCGTTGGCTCAGAAGAGACCTGCAGGGTCAAAATCTAACCCTCCATTTAGGGGAAGTAAACAGAGAACCATGGGAGTTGAATAACTTGCCCAGTTAACACAGTTCACTCAAAGTCCAGGTCTGAAAGTCTCCATCCAGTGCTTTTTCAAAACATCCTGTACCCAAATGTAAACCACTCCTCATGCAGACCTGACAGCAAGTAAAAGAAATCAGAATCGGGGAACCATATTAGTTTGTCCTAAAACTCAGCAGTGGCCACAGCACTGGAAAAGTTCCGTTCCATTCCAATCCAAAGAAGGGCAATGCCAAAGAATCTTCAAACTACCACACAATTGCACTCATCTCACATGCTAGCAAAGTCATGCTCAAAATTCTCCAAGCAAGGCTTAAACAGTATGTGAACCATGGATTTCTAGATGTTCAAGCTGGACTTAGAAAAGGCAGAGGAACCAGAGATCAAATTGCCAACATCCGTTGGATCATAGAAAAAGCAAGAGAATTCTAGAAAAACATCTACTTCTGCTTTATTGATTATCCCGAAGTTTTTGACTATGGATCACAACACACTGTGGAAAATTGTTCAAGAGATGGGAATACCAGACCACCTTACCTGCCTCCTGAGAAATCTGTAAGCAGGTCAAGAAGCAACAGTTAGAACTGGACATGGAAAAAGAGATGGGTTCCAAATTGGGAAAGGAGTACGTCAAGTCTGTATATTGTCATCCTGCTTATTTAACTTATATGCAGAGTACATCATATGAAATGCCAGGCTGAATGAAGCACAAGCTGGAGTCAAAACTGCCAGGAGAAATATCGATAACCTCAGATATGCAAATGACACTACCCTTATAGCAGAAAGGGAAGAGAAAGGAAAGAGCCTCTTGATGAAAGTGAAAGAGGAGAGTGAAGAAGCTGGCTTAAAATTCAACATTCAAAAAAATAAGATCATGGCATCTGGTCCCATCACTTCATGGCAAATAGATGGGGAAACAATGGAAACAGTGACAGGCTTTACTTTGGGGGGCTACAAAATCACTGCACATGGTGACTGCAGCCATGAAATTAACTGCTCCTTGGAAGAAAAGCTATGACCAACCTAGACAGCATATTCAAAAACAGAGACATTGCTTTGCCAACAGAGGTCCCTCTAGTCAAAGCTATGGTTTTTCCAGTAGTCACGTATGAATGTGAGGGTTGGACTACAAAGAAAGCTGAGTGCTGAAGAATTGATGCTTTTGAACTGAGGTGTTGGAGAAGACTTTTAAGAGTGCCTTTGACTGCAAGGAGATCAAAGCAGTCAATCGTAAAGGAAATCAGTCCTGAATATTCATTGGAAGGACTGATGCTGAAGCTGAAGCTCCAATACTTTGGCTACCTGATGCAAAGAACTGACTCATTTGAAAAGACCCTGATTCTGCGAAAGATTGAAGACAGGAGGAGAAGGGGATGACAGAGGATGAGGTGGTTGAATGGCATCATCGACTCGATGGACATGAGTTTGAGCAAGCTCTGGGAGTTGGTGATGGACAGGGTGCTTCAGTCTATGGGGTCCCAAAGAGTCGGAGACAACTGAGAGACTGAACTGAACTGCAAGAGGAAACCAATTAAGAGATGGGTCTGCGTTTAAGGCAGGAGGGCTTTGAGTTTCACTCCTGGATCTTTTCCTTTCTTCGTGCTGACTTCTGTCCCTGTTGTGGAGGGTGGTGGCAGTTGGGACAGGTGAAGATGTTGATGGAATCAGAGGAGGAGTCCAGGAAGAGCTGGGAAAAAGGAGGCAAAAAAGGACGGGTGTGTCTTCCCTCAGAGGATGGCCGAATCTGACCTTGGAGCAACTGTAAGAGAATCTCTGAGGGAATAAAAAGCAATATTCTGCAACCAGTTGGTCAGTTATTTTTTGGTTTTTCTTTTTCCCCAGAGCCTGTTAGCTTACAAGACCTGGATTGATGCCAGATGGAGCCAACTGATCATAATGGCCTCACACACCCAGGATTTCAGTCCTCAGGTCAGATCCCGGCTCCATCAGTCTACCAGGGGAAGCTTAGAATTTGCAGCCAGGAGGCCTGAATTCAGTTCCTAGTTCTGGTCTTAATAGCACTTTTTCTTTTATGTGTGTTCTGTTCTTTATATTATTATTCTTATTTTATATTTTATTTTGTTTTGGAGAATACTTGCATTACAATGTTGTACTGGTTTCTGCCATGCAGCAGCATGAATCACCCATAAGTGTACATGTATCTCCTCCCTCTGGAACTTCCCTCCACCTTCCCCATCCCAGCCCTCTAGGTCGCTGAGCACCATGTTGAGCTTTCTATGTTATACCAAAACTTTCCACTAGCTTTTATTTTACACATGGTAAAGGATATATTTCAATGCTACTCTCTCAACTCGTCCCACCCTCTCCTTCCCTCACAAGTCCATTCTCCATGTCTGCATCTCTATTCCTGCCCTGTACATTGGTTCATCAGTACCATTTTTCAAGGTTCCATATAGATGTATTTATTATTATTATTTTTGAATTTAGTTGGTTCAAAATATAACACATTCCTTCTTGAGGTCTCCATTTCTTCATCTATGAAATGAGAAAACTACTGTTTCTTTCCAGTCGTGATTGGGATGATTAAAAGCGTTATTATATTTGAGGTGGTTGCAGCTATACCACACTAGTACTATTATTTTTTCTTTTTAATTATAATAGAGCAGATAGACAATAAATTGTTACCAATAAGCTTGTTCTGCCAGTTTCCTTAGTGTGGCCTCTCCTGAGATGACCACTAGCAGATTTCTGGAATCTAAGGTTCCCTTCACCCTTGTCATAATCACATATGCATGTATGTTACTTCATGCCTGAAAAATCTGTATAATTTCATATTAAAAGTTTTAACTGCTCTTTAAATATACACATAGGATTGCATTTTGTTTCACATGCTGGGATGGAGAGAGTGTAAGATTCTGGGGAAAAGGAGAGTTTGCTCTCAGCCTTGAGGAGGCTCTAATAATCCCCACCTCTCTGTCCCTCCAGCTCCCATTCTGGCAGCTCAGCATAAAGGGCCGGGGGTAATGAGCGGGCCACCTGGGACCAGTGTCCAGGGGCTGAGCCTGGGAGGGAGTCTCCCCTGAACAGTTGTCACCCTCATGTGATGAAGCAGAGCTGCAGCGCGATGCCGGGGGAGGAGACAGGACAGGGCTTGGGGGCCTCTGATTAGGAGGAATATGGGACAGTCTGCTTCTTGGGAGCCGTGACTGTTGGGGATGAGTGTCCTGAACTGAGAGAGTAAAGGAGCCCAGAATGGGGAGGCATCAATCAAGCAGCAGCATCTCCCTCCATCAGCTCAGGCTGATTTGCACAGGGCAGGTGGGAAGCAAGACTTCTCCATCGGACCCTCAGTCGTTCCTGACTTCTGGTCTGGGGCACACAGGTGAGTGGTGCTCTCCTTGGTCAGGACAACCTTAGCCCCACCCAGGTAAAGCATCTGTGGCACGCGTGTTCTAAGGGGCACCTCCCACAGACCCGAGACAGATGACAGGAGCACTTTCTGCAGCAGGACCTGACTGGAAGCAAGAGGGTGACGAAGGGTTCTCCCTAGGCAGGGCCTGTTCCCTCCCTGCCTGGTGCACACGCTGTACAGTAAGGTAACGGGAATAGAGAACTCATTCCATACCTGTTTATATGAATGGGATGATATATTCTTTCATGGTTTTATTAAGGTTAACGTCATTCACGCAGTTGTGCATGCCATGTTTCAAGTATTCTTGCATTTTAGTAAGAATATTTAGAATACTAAATTTAGTAAGAATTTAGTAAGAACTCTCAGGTGTCATTTGTTGCACTTAGCTCTCATTAAGCATTAACTTTCATCCTCATTCATTTTCTTGTGTGATTATTTAATCAAAGGCACAGATCAGATCAGTCGCTCAGTCGTGTCCGACTCTTTGCGACCCCATGAATCACAGCACGCCATGCCTCCCTGTCCATCATCAACTCCCGGAGTTCACTCAGACTTATGTCCATCGAATCAGTGATGCCATCCAACCATCTCATCCTCTGTCGTCCCCTTCTCCTCCTGCCCCCAATCCCTCCCAGCATCAGAGTCTTTTCCAATGAGTCAACTCTTCGCATGAGGTGGCCAAAGTACTGGAGTTTCAGCTTTAGCATCATTCCTTCTAAAGAAGTCCCAGGGCTGATCTCCTTCAGAATGGACTGGTTGGAGCTCCTTGCAGTCCAAGGGACTCTCAAGATCTTCTCCAACACCACAGTTCAAAAGCATCAATTCTTCGGCACTCAGCCTTCTTCACAGTCCAACTCTCACATCCATACATGACCACAGGAAAAACCATAGCCTTGACTAGACGAACCTTTGTTGGCAAAGTAATGTCTCTGCTTTTGAATATGCTGTCTAGGTTGGGCATAACTTTCCTTCCAATGAGTAAGCGTCTTTTAATTTCATGGCTGCAGTCACCATCTGCAGTGATTTTGGAGCCCAGAAAAATAAAGTCTGACACTGTTTCCACTGTTTCCCCATCTATTTCCCATGAAGTGATGGGACCGGATGCCATGATCTTCGTTTTCTGAATGTTGAGCTTTAAGCCAACTTTTTCACTCTCCACTTTCACTTTCATCAAGAGGCTTTTTATTTCCTCTTCACTTTCTGCCATAATGGTGGTGTCATCTGCATATCTACTTGTCTGTAAATTAAGAAGTCAAATATCTGTGCATGATTTCTCATGATACAGACTCTTATTATAATCCTGATTCTTCTCAATGTCTGCTTTCCCGTTGGTGACCACTTTGAATACTTTTTAGCTGATTCTTTTGGCTTTTATTTCCAAATCTCTAAACACGATCCCTTGTTAGAACCGCTGCTTGGTTTTTCTGTCACAGCCACTGTCTGCCGCATCACACAGTGGCTGATGCAATAGTTGATAATCACTGCTTTCTTTCACTCTTCCCATTCCTTCAGTTCCCACTTTATTTACATATTGATCATACATAGTTCATTCAGCTTTTTCTTTTCCCTACTACACTTGTCAACTAAAAAGATGCTCAACTTAAGATGTGAGTTAAGTTTTATTTGGGGCAAAATGAGGAATGCAGCTTTGGAGACAGCACCTCAGATAGCTCTGAGAAACGGCTTCAGAGAGGTAGGGAGGGAAGGTCAGTATATATGATTTTGGTGAAGGGGGGAGTTCAGTGCAATCAAGCTTATCTTCCAGAGGTTTTCTGCTAGTCACAAGGAGCTGATCTCACTGTGAAAGGATTTAATGTTTTTCTACATATGAGGAAGTGAAGTGAACCAAAGGACTGGAAAAGGTCAGTTTTCATTCCAATCCCTAAGAAGGGCAATGGCAAAGAATGTTTAAACTACCATACAATTGTATTCATTTCACATGCTAGCAAAATTAGGCTCAGAATTCTCCAAGCTAGGTGTCAGCAGTATGTGAACTGAGAACTAAAAATTAAAAACCCTAAATAAGCAAAATATAAACCCATATACACAAACAAGCCCTGGGGGCAGGACCTTGGCTGAGCCTAGGCTATATAGTGACAGGAAGTCTTTGCTGCCTACCATCCTAGAGACAGGACAAGGCCCAGGTGACTTCTGAGTCCCTGTGAACACAGGTCTTGGTGGGACAAGGATTGACTGAAGGGATAAGGACAAAGGGGCTGAGAATATGACCCAGCCCAGGAGTGACCACACCAAAGCCCACGATGCACTGAGCACTGACTGGACACAGCCTCCGACCTGCCCAGCTCCTCAGAGTCTCCTCCTGTCCCTCCTGCAACAGACTGAGCACAGCAATCAAAACCATTCTGGAAGGTTCCAGGTGCTTCTGTTCATTTTCTCTCTTAAACTGAAGGAATCTTCTATTTTATTTTCCCAGTAAACTCTCTTGGCAGGTATTAGAAAAAAGTAATTCAAGATAGATTTTATTGCCAATAGACAAATAAGACATCTTTACTCAGCGCATGTGGAGAAAAGACAGCGATGGAGAGGGTCCAGCTCTGTCTCTGCTGAAACAGGAATGTGCATGAGGGAAGAGAACACAGGGGAGGTGGAGCAGTGGGCCGTCTCCCCAACTCCTCACATTACCCTAATAGGAGCACAGGCACATTCAGATGCAGCTGCAGGTCTGGGTATCTGACGTCACAAAATGTGACCAAGCATCACTCAGTCCCCACAAGGCAGCTGTCTCACACTGTGAGAGAAAAGAATCAGGAACCAGTTCAGTCAGTCATGTAAGGGCTGACATTCTCCACAGCCCCCCACACGCTCACATGTCCCACTCAGAGACTCCCGCCACCCTGTGTGTCCCCTCTGCCCCAACCCCTCTCCCAACATAGACGCCCCAGGGTCTCACCTTTAGGAACCATGAGAGACACGTCAGAGCCCTGGTCACTGTCACTGCCTGGCGGGGAACAAGACCAGAGCGTGGTCAGAACCCACAGGAGAGAAACTGGAGAAGGCACTTTGAGGAGGATGAATCCTGCACGGCCTCCTCTCTGCACTCTCACAAGGGTCTCAGGAATCACACCCTCTATACTTACTTGAAGCCTGGCTGTAGATCTGTCCTTTTTCACCTGTGAGAAGAAAGTATCACGTGAGAGACCATGGAGCAGACTGAGTCATGAGACCCTAGAGGAACTTCCTAGTCCTGGACGACAAAAACTTTTCAAAACTGTGACCAAAAATCCAGGACAGGCTCAGGAACATGAAGCAAGGAGACCTGGGGGGACTGGACCAGCTGCCCTCCCGGAGGTCTGTCCTCAGCAGGGACATTCCCTCCTGACCTTCAAATGCTGAGAAACAGGTCCCCAACTGGAATTATGAAGATGAAAAATGTGTCTTTCATTTTCACATGTACTTTACAAAAGGGTCAGTCTTAGCATCAGCTCAGATTCCACAAGTGTGTGGAGGGTATTTTCCGGTAACGAGGCAGGCAAACTTCCACCTGGGCCAGACACCCGCCCAGTGAGACAAAAAAACTCAGATCCCTCCCTCCTTTCCCTACCTGAGTGCTTCTTCCTCCAAGTCACAGCTCCAGTTACCACAGCTCCAGTGACCATGAGGAGAACCAGGCCAACAATGATGCCCATGATGGGAACAGAAGGCTGAGGAGGTTCTGTGGAAGAAAGGGAAGGAACCCAGACTTCAGGCTTCAGTCCTGACCTTGCTGATCGTGTCCGGAAGGGCTCCTGACTTATCTGAGAGGAAGCTCCATTCTGACTCCCTCCTTACCCCATCTCAGGGTGAGGGGCTCCTGTAGCCCCTCGTGCTGCACACGGCACGTGTATCTCTGCTCTTCTCCAGAAGGCACCACCAGGGCTGCCCACTTCTGGAAGGTTCCATCCCCTGAAGGCCTGGTCTCCACAAGCTCCATGTCCTGAGTCTGGTCCTCCCCGTCACGCTGCCAGGTCAGTGAGATCTCATCGGGATAGAAGCCCAGGGCCCAGCACCTCAAGGTGACCTCACGGTCAGAGATAGGGTGATGGGCCACATGTGTCTTTGGAGGGTCTGAGGAAGAAGAATCAGAAAACTCACATTTTGTGTTACCTCCATGGGCCACTGGAAGCAGCATCAGGTGACCATCCTAGAATAAGCAGGAGAGTGGGTTTGAAAAGAAGCAGCACAAACACCAGACGCCAGCCTGGATTCCAGGGTCTGGGAACAGCTCCTAGTCCTTGGAAAGTTCTGGAGTCAGGGTGACAGCTAAGAGAGGAGGCTCCGTGTAAATAGCAGAATACAGAGTAATGGTCCTGATGTGGGAGGAGGCTAAATGACTTAGAAAAGCTGGAGTCAGGGCTCTTAAGATGTTCTCAGGGTGAGAACAAGCCTTGAGAGACAAAGTCATGGTTCACAAGATGATGGCCAGGGTCAAAGGGCAGCACTGACCAACTTTTTCAGGGATGATTTACTGGTTCTTAGTCAAAGACACTGGATTCCTTAATTGTCCTTCAGAGAACTAAGATCATGGCATCCAGCCCCATTAGTTCAGTTCACTTCAGTTCAGTCACTCAGTTGTATCCGACTCTTTGCGACCCCATGAATTGCAGCAAGCCAGGCCTCCCTGTCCATCACCAACTCCCAGAGTTCACTCAGACTCATGTCCATCGAGTTGGTGATGCCATCCAACCATCTCATCCTCTGTCGTCCCCTTCTCCTCCTGCCCCCAATCCCTCCCAGCATCAGAGTCTTTTCCAATGAGTCAACTCTTCTCATGAGGTGGCCAAAGTACTGGAGTTTCAGCTTTAGCATCATTCCTTCCAAAGAACACCCAGGGCTGATCTCCTTTCGAATGGACTGGTTGGATCTCCTTGCAGTCCAAGGGACTCTCAAGAGTCCTCTCCAACACCACAGTTCAAAAGCATCAATTCTTCAGTGCTCAGCTTTCTTCACAGTCCAACTCTCATATCCATACATGACCATGGAAAAACCATACCCTTGACTAGATGGACCTTTGTTGGCAAAGTAATGTCTCTGCTTTTGAATATGCTGTCTAGGTTGGGCATAACTTTCCTTCCAAGGAGTAAGCGTCTTTTAATTTCATGGCTGCAGTCACCATCTGCAGTGATTTTGGAGCCCCCAAAAATAAAGTCTGACACTGTTTCCACTGTTTCCCCATCTATTTCCCATGAAGTGATGAAACCAGATGCCATGATGTTAGTTTTCTGAATGTTGAGCTTTACGCCAACTCTTTCACTCTCCTTTCACTCTCATCAAGAGGCTTTTTAGTTCCTCGTCACTTTCTGCCATAAGGGTGGTGTCATCTACATATCTGAGGTTATTGATATTTCTCCCGGCAATCTTGATTCCAGCTTGTGCTTCTTCCAGCCCAGCGTTTCTCATGATGTCCTCTGCATATAAGTTAAATAAGCAGGGTGACAATATACAGCCTTGACGTACTCTTTTTCCTATTTGGAACCAGTCTGTTGTTCCATGTCCAGTTCTAACTGTTGCTTCCTGACCTGCATATAGGTTTCTCAAGAGGCAGGTCAGGTGGTCTGGTATTCACATCTCTTTCAGAATTTTCCACAGTTTATTGTGATCCACACAGTCAAAGGCTTTGACATAGTCAAGAAAGCAGAAATAGATGTTTTTCTGGAACTCTCTTGCTTTTTCGATGATCCAGCGGATGTTGGCAATTTGATCTCTGGTTCCTCTGCCCTATCACTTCATGGCAAATAGATGGGGAAACAATGTAAACAGTGACAGACTTTATTTTCTTGGATTCCAAATCACTGTGGACAGTGACTGCAGCCACAAAATTAAAGATTTTGCTCCTTGGAAGAAAAGTTATGACAAATCTAGACAGCATATCAAAAAGCAGAGACATCACTATGCGGACAAAGGTTCCTATTGTCAAAGCTATGTTTTTTCTAGTAGACATATATGGATGTGAGAGTTGTACCATAAAGAAAGCTGAGTGCTGAAGAATTGATGCCTTTGATCTGTGGTGTTGGAGAATACTCTTGAGAGTCCCTTGGAGAGCAAGGAGTTCAAACTAGACAATTCAAAAGGAAATCAACCCTGAATATTCATTGGAAAGACTGATACTGAAGCTGAAACTCCAATACTTTGGCCACCTGATGTGAAGAGCCGACTTATTGGAAAAGACCCTGAGGCTGGGAAAGATTGAAGGTAGGAGGAAAACGGAATGACAGAGGATGAAATTGTTGGATGGCATCACCAGACACAATGGACATGAGTTTGAGCTTAGCTCCCAGAGTTGGTGATGGACAGAAAAGCCTGGCGTGCTGCAGTCTATGGGGTCGCAAAGAGTCGGACACGACTGAGCGACTAAATAACAAGTGGGGCCACTGGCGTGTCACCGTCTTGTACAGAATATGAAAACCTGGGCGGATTCCTCCCTCTCCTGACAGAAGTTGCGGCGCTGTTCCCACAAGGACCCCATTTTCCTCTCCTAGTGGGAAGCCAGCTCCAGGCCTAGGGGAGATCAGGGAGGCCCCGCGCCCCTCGTACTTGCGTGCAGCAGCGTGTCATTCCCGGTCTCCAGGTATCTGCGGAGCCACTCCACGCACTTGCCCTCCAGGTAGATCCTCACACGCGCCGCATCACCTGCCGCCTCAGCATTGCGCTTCGTGACCTGAGCCGCCGTGTCCGCCGCGGTCCAAGAGCGCAGGTCCTCGTTCAGGGCGATGTAATCTCTGCCGTCGTAAGCTAACTGATCATACCCGCGCAGGAAACCTCCGTCCGACCCCACGTCGCAGCCGTACATCTCTTGGACTGTGTGAGACCCTGACCCGCCCCGACCACACGCGGTGATTAAACCCAAACTGAAAATGAAACCGGGTCAAGTCCCCGCGAGCTCCTAAAGGGCGGGGATCGGGTGTGTTCCGCAATTTTGGGGTGACCCTCGGACCCGCAGACTCGGGGCGACCCCGCCGGTCCCTGGGGATGGGGGTCGTGACCCGGACCCGGGCCCGGGTCGCTCACCGGCCTCGCTCTGGTTGTAGTAGCCGCGCAGGGTGTTCAGGTACACTCGGAAAAATTGTGCGGTGTCCTTAGTTCTTTGGGTTTCCTGATCCCAATACTCGGGCCCCTCCTGCTCCACCCACCGCGACCGCGGCTCTATCCTCGGATCCGGGGCGTCGCTGTCGAACCGCACGAACTGCGTGTCGTCCACGTAGCCGACGGAGATGAAGCGGGGCTCCCCGAGGCCGGGCCGGGACACGGCGGTGTAGAAATACCTCAGGGAGTGGGAGCCTGGGGGCGGGGAGGGGTGAGATCTGGACCCTCCTCCTGACGCGGGTCCCGGGTCCTAGGTGACCGGGCAAGGAGCGGGGGAGGGGGAGAGGAGCTTGTGATACGGAAATGGTCGGAGAAGGACCAGGCCCTGGGGGGCGAGAGGAGGGAGCGGGAAGCAAGGGAGAGACAGGACGGGACCAGGCGGAGGGGGCGGGTCTAGTAGGGGGCAGAGGGGTCCTTCCCTGGGGGTCCTGCTCCCCCGATCCCCGGGCGGTCCCCTCGCCCCTCCCCGCAGAGGCCGTTCCTGACTCACCCGCCCAGGTCTCAGTGAGGATCAGCGCACCCGGCAGCAGCAGAAGGAGGGTTCTCGGCCGCACGACCCGCATCCCGGGGGTCTGGGAAGAAGAGAGTCCAGCGGCTGCCCAGAGACTTTGTAACCCGGAACCGCGGGGACGACTGTTGGCAACTAGAAACTGAACACCCAATGGGAGGGCCCGACACAGCTGCTGAGAGAGAAAGTGAAAGAAAGGCAAGATGGAAATCCCCAAGAGGGAGCGTCCCGGTCCCTGGCACCGCCCTTGACCCTGAGACCCTGAGAGCCTCGCCGTCCGGGGAACCTGGGACTTTGCCCTGATTCCTACACCGAGAGCTCCTTGTCACACTGTCTGCCTGAGTCCAGTCGACATTTTCCATGGTAGAAATAATAAAGTTTGAATTCTTTAATTAATTTGTTTAGAATAATATTAATAACCCATGCATTTAATATGGAAAACAAGTTATTTCCCAAAACAAACATAGTAGTGAGAACAGTGAAGGTTTTTTTTTAAACAAATGCTTCATTTTATTTCATGGTGGACAGGTGCCTGTATAGGCTGCAGGAAAAAGGGGTGACTGTCTCGGGCTGTGGGCAGGGACTAGTGGCCTCCATAGTTCTGTATGAGCTCCAAAACTGCTTGAACAATCATCAGGGAGCCGGTGGACACAATGATGATGAGGACGATAATCAGAAGGAGGCCCAGGACCAGGGCACAGTGTTCAGGCACTTGGCGGTGGAGGTGTACCTCTGGGCCCCAGTGATGTCACCAACCATCTTCCGGTCCCTAGACTCCACAGAGTAGGCGAATGCCACAAAGCCCAGGCAGCACCAACTCATGAAGATGGTGTTGAACAGGAACCAGACAATGTGGTTGGGCACAGAGGTCTCGCTGCCGATGTTGATAACCGTGGTCGTCACGGGGGCCTGGCTCTGGGGAACCCCCAGCACGGCCACCTCATGCTCCTTGAGCACTTCATAGGCTGGGGGCACCACACCGTGTGCCCCAGTGAATAAGGGCTGGGATGTGCAGTTCATGGTGGGGATGGAGCAACTGCAGTCCAGATGCCAGCACACACTCAGGGGGCTCTTTCTTTACTTAGGAGTTTCAATTTCTCTGAATTTCCGATTCCTGGCTTTTGGGCAACAGTGAAGCTTCTTCAGTTCAGTTCAGTTCAGTCGCTCAGTAGTGTCTGACTCTGCGACCCTGTGGACTGCAGCACTCCAGGCTTCCCTGACCATTACCAACTCCCGGACCTTGCTCA
The DNA here is from genome assembly GCF_019923935.1 of Bubalus bubalis. Classification (NCBI taxonomy): domain Eukaryota; kingdom Metazoa; phylum Chordata; class Mammalia; order Artiodactyla; family Bovidae; genus Bubalus; species Bubalus bubalis. Next base: position 24,616,242 of record NC_059158.1, read on the forward strand.
AACTCATGTCCATCCAGTCAGTGATGCCCTCCAACCATCTCATCCTCTGTTGTCCCCTTCTCCTCCTGCCTTCAATCTTTCCTAGCATCAGGGTCTTTCCCAATGAGTCAGTTCTTCGCATCAGGTGGCCAAAGTATTGGAGTTTCAGTTTCACCAACAGTCCTTCCAATCAATATTAAGGGCTGATTTATTTTAGGATTGACTGGTTTTATCTCCTTGCTGTCAAAGGGACTCTCAAGAGTCTTCTCCAACACCACAGTTCAAAAGCATCAATTCTTCGGCATTCAGCTTTTTTTATAGTCCAGCTCTCACATCCATCCATGACTACTGGAAAAACCATAGCTTTGACTATATGGACCTTTACCGACAAAGTAATGTCTCTGCTTTTTAATATGCTGTCTACATTTTTTTACATTTTTATATTTTTGCAATTCCCTTTCTTGCCATCTCATTAGAAGACCACTGGATTTTCATGTTTGCTTCTACATTGAATCCGTTATTTTTATTGAAATCTATGAAAATAAAAAGGCCCACACATATATTGGAGAAAGAAATGGCAATGCACTCCAGTATTCTTGCCTGGAGAATCCCATGGTCAGAGAAGCCTGGCAGGTTACAGTCCATGGGGTCACAAGAGTCGGACATGACCTAGCGACTACACCACAACCACCACACATATGTAGGAGTAGTATTTTTAATAACCTTTTCATGTAATTATGTAAGTTCATCTTTGATACAAATCTAAAACTACAGAACTGGTAGGTTCTTAAAGGTTATTTTCAAAGTGGACCTGAAATTGTATCACTGACTATTTACTGCTCTGTTACATCAAAATCCCTAAGGCTTTTTTCCATATTGAATCTCTTATACTAATATAAGATTTTTTGTAAGTAATACATTGTTTCACTAAGGTACATAAATCTTCCAGTGTCATTCACTCTTTCAAGTGGAGACTGTATTCCACACAAGAGAGGGTAGTTCAGCTCATACAGATTGTTTTCCTTGAGTCACAAGACTTTGGAATGTAGCAGAAGCTCTTAATGTATACTTCCCATGTCATCATAGAAGATACTTTGTTTTTTTGAGAAAAAGAACTATTTATTAGCATTTTGAGATGTGACCATAAAGTTGATTTTCCTTAGGGAAGCAGCTCGTTTTTGCAATAAGAAATGCAACATAACAATATTTGTGCAAGATACATTTTAAGATTAGAACACCATCTTTTGAATTTCATCTAAGCATGAGAAGTTTGACAGACCACTATTCACACTGTTTTAAAATTACTCTAGCACAAGAGAATAATAGCAGATTTTAGAATTATCATACCATTCTATATCACATTATAACATGACATGCTTTACTTCTGTTCTCTTGCAATGTATCAGGTCTTTTAGAGCATCATCAGAGAAAGTGTGACGTTCACCAAGCATGCTCACTCCAAAGAAAGCACATACCTATTTTATGCCATCAGGTTTGCCATTCATTGTTCAAGAAAAGCAGCTTCATTAAGATAGAGTCATATAGAATTTTACTTGTCCATGTAATTATTGACAGTCTATTAAAGCCCATATTTAAGCTTTAGCTCCATAGGATCTGGTATTTATTAGTTCCCCAAGGGAATTAGAGGTGTCTCCATATCCCTAGAGTGGAGAACAAACAGTAGGACAATCAAGGAGGCCAAAGTGAGCATGAGAAGTTAGAGCAGATGGAGAGATTTGATCTGGGGAATACCTGGAACCAGGCGGGACCCTACTGAGGGGTGCTATGGAAGGCTCTCCAGTGTCCTGGGCCTGGCAGGCGAGGTGGCAGCTGATTTATGATGTCCTCCTGTCAGGACAGCTCCAGGAGAGTGCCAATTTCAAATACATTCTCAAATCTGTCAGGTCCTGATCCTAAATGTGTTCATTCAGCAGTATTGGCATGTCTGCTTTGCCCAGTGCTGGTCTGGGGACCTGTCATACACTCAAAATCAATGCTCTCACATGGCTGAGCACTGGTTATAATGGAATACAGTGTATGCTGTTGTTGGCAGAGAATAAACCAGGTAACTAAAATCATCACCTCATCTCTCTCTCACAATTATTACAATCATTGCTCATTATTCTCACCCTGATGTTTCTTAGAATATACAGGATTTTAGCAAAGTTCCCCCAGGAAGGCAGACTTTGTGCTCTGGGGACAGGAGGCAGTATGGACCTTGGCTCTGCTCAGCAGATCTCCCCCTTTGCCTGACTCCACTGAGATCTACTGCCCACCTTCACGTGGTCTCCTAGGGTGTCAGGGACATTCCCATTGTCTTCTGAGCAGACCACTTGGTACCCAAAGTTTCATATCACAAAGCAGGGACAACATGATTGAAAAACATCTCTAGTACATTGCATAGACTGTCAAAAGCTGTTTTACACAAATAGCTGTTTATAGATGGATAGAGAGACAGGACAGAGGTGGACACGATGAGGGACTGGATGCATAATTTTACATGCCTGTGTGTCACAGAGACAACTTATGTCAGTGGCACACCTTATCTTTGTTGCCTGCAGCGGATTTTCAATAGCTCCCAAGAGAGATTAAAGAAGAAAAGCAAATCGATGTACCTTAAAGAAATCCTCTACGTTTATAAAACTCTGATTAAGGCTAATTTGGAGAGGACAGCTAGGGAATGGGGCAGTGTGTTTGTCATAAGCAGCAATACGCTGTCCTCTAGGGGCAATGTGAGGAACGGTGCGAGTGCTACAGGGCTCCTTGACAAATCAGCAAAAGAAGCACATATTCCAACTTGCCACCATCACGTTGCTGTTAGAGCAAACCAAATGCTGTAAGCTTCAGTGTTTTGGAGGTGCCTTCTAGAGGAAGTTACTGTCTTGACTAGGACACGAGAGACCACTTACCAAGTTTAGTGTTTTGGGGAGTGCTGATTGAGCCCCTGAGTCAAGCGCTGGTTCCACAGGGGAGACTAGAGAGGAGGTCTCTGCCTCAGGGGAACTGCAGAGAGAGGGTGGAAATGTGCTGAGTTCATTTATCTACATCCCAGCTCTGTGGTCTGCTGGGGAGAAGTTAGTCTATCCAAGCAAAGCAGTTTATGGCACATTTCTGTTTATATTAACAAGAAAATACTTTAGAAAACAGAAAACTATCACTCAACATATCTATGATTTCATCTGGATTTACATAGCTTTCTAAAAATTTGGATTACCTTATCTTACTCGACTCATTTTCATTTAATATGAGTAATTGTTCTGACCATTCATAACTTTAGAGTGTACAAATTTAATGAATTCAATATCGTACTATTTCTTATGACACCCTGTACTTAAAGGCCCTGCTTCCAAGCTCCTGTTCCAGTTTCTCCGACCAGTATTCTGTTCTTCTCTGAAAGTAGAATCTGAATCCTATCATCTCCAGGCACCTTCCAATCTAGAATCACTCTATGAACTTCCAGAAGACATTCTTTTCCTTTTCTCCTGGGATGGCAGGCACTTCCCACCATATCTTCTCTCCTCCTGTGGATTCAGAGCTTCTCTCCAACAAGATGCTGCTCAATCCGTTCTTAGGCCGTTCTTTGCACAGAGCTTGGTGTGTGGTAAACCGTCACTAAACATTTGAAAGCTAAATAAATTGAAATGAACACTCACTGTTGCTGACAACTTTAATTGTTCTGCCCTCTTGGGGACACGTGGGGAAGACTTCCCAGCCTCCTTTGTTGCCACAGGACCATGTTGCTATCAGTGGAGCAGGAGAGGACCTGATGTGTGTCCTTTCAGATCTGGCCCATCACGACCTTTCACATGCATTTCTCCACATTCTCGCTCCTTCTGCTGAAGGATGCTGGTGGGACTGAGGTCTAAGCACCTGAGAATCCTGAGAAGCAGGAGAGGCTCAGAGGGCTCATGCTGGTACCAGGCACCAGTTTGGGGGTGGACTCCATGAGTGCTCTTGCTGGTGTCTCTAGACTACTTGAAGAGTGATGCTTCCAACTTTGCCCTGCTCCTGTACCGTGAGTGTCACATTTTGGGGACCATCTCAGTCTCCAGCTTCCCCTTTCTCAGGATGAGGGACTTCCAAGAGCTCCAGCACCTCAGTGGCTATAGGAGATACTTTTACAATGTGGATTTAAAGAACTTTCCAGGTGGTCCAGCGGCTAAGACTCTGTACTCCCAAGACAGTGGGCCAGATTTCAATCCTTAGTTGGGGAACTAAATCTCACATGTTGCAACTAAAAGTCCCATATGCCAACTGAAGACCCCATATGCTGCAGGTAAGAACCCACGAGCTGCAACCAAGACCTGGCCCAACCTAAATAAAGAAATAACTGCTTTTTCAAACTGGTGCATCGGGAAATAAGAGAAACATCAATGAAGTCAAGTACATTTTAAAAAAAAGAAATAACTTTTTGTAAAAATGTGGATTTAAAGATAAGAATCATTTATTAATATCTATAAAATTTATTTTACTGAATTATAGTTGATTTACAATATTGTGTTAATTCATACTGTATACAGTGCAGTGATTCAATTTTGTATATATATATTCTTTTTCATATTCTTTCCATTATTATTTATGAACAAAAAATAAGAATTTTTAATGTGTCAATCAGGACATTTTGAAGCAAATTTACTTTTTTTTCCCTGCAAGTAAGTTGTGGTGAAAATAATTACTATTGCAGTTTGCTGCCATAGTCTTCATTATTGTGAAGTTTTACCTCAAAGCAAATGTCAACACAGTGAAAAGTCACATCATATCTTAATAATACTGTGAAAGTAGGTTGCAACCCATGGATCTCATAAAAGGGTCTAAGTGATGTCAAGGATTCCAAAGATCACACTCTGAGAACTGCTGTTTTGAATAAACCAGTGAGTCTCCCAATTGATCCCTGCCTTTGCCTCCTCTTCATTTTGGAAAATCCTTCTCCCTGAACTGGACTTCCTGCCTTCCCAAACTCAGCTGAGGGTCCTGCCCCTTGGCTGCTCTGGAAGAGCACTCAGCCCCTAGAAATTGATGCCAAAGAGTGTCCTCAGTCTGGAAGGGAGGTGGGGAGACAGGGGTTTCCCCTTTGGGATTGGGACAGTTTGTGCTTGAAGGCACCACATGCTCTTATAACTAATTTTGGTTTTGTTTCACACCAACTTACTACGAACTTTCATGACGGTAAAGTGTCTGCCTACAATGCAGGAGACCCGGGTTCAATCCTTGGGTCGGGAAGATCTCCTGGAGAAGGAAATGGCAACCCACTCCAGTATTCTTGCCTGGAAAATCCATGGACGGAGGAGCCTGGTAGGCTACAGTCCATGAGGTCACAAAGAGTCGGACACGACTGAGCAACTTCACAACTTACTATGTATTCATATCCCAAACAGATATCTGACATAGTGTCTAAGAGAAATAATATTGACTGTTTCACCTCACATGGCTAATGCATCTGACTTGAGGCCCACAAAGCATGAAGGGCAGTCCCGTCCAACAGAACATTCTGTAATGAAGGAATCGTGTCCAGTCAGGGAGCCACTAGCTGCGTGTGGCTACTTAGCACCTCAAAAGTGGCTGTTGTGCTGAGCATTTTATTTTATTTACTGAGTGAACTTTTTAAATATTTTTATTTATTTTATAGAGGTATAATTGATTTACAGTGTTGTGTTAATTTCTGCTGTACAGCAAAGGGACTCAGTTATACACATATATATTTTCTTTTTATATTCTTTTCCACTATGATTTATCCCAGGATATTGAATACAGTTCCCTGTGCTATACAGTAGGATCTTGTTATTATCCATTCTATTTTTTTAATATTTGTTTTTTATTTACTTGGCTCTGTCTGGTCTTAGTTGCAGCATGAATGATCTCTGTTGTGTCATGCAGGATCTTTTCACTGTGGGGCATGTGCTCAGTTGCTCCACAGCATGTGGGATCTTAGTTCTCTGACCAGGGATGGAACTCTCATCCCCTGCATTGCAAAGTGGATTCTTAACCTCTGGACCAACACAGAAGTCCCCTGCTTATCCATTCTATACATAATAGCTTGTATCTATTAACTCCAAACCCCCAGGCCATTCTTTCCCCAACTCCCCTGCCCCTTGGTAACTACAAGTCTGTTCTCTATATCTGTGAGTCTGTTTCTGATTTATTTAATTTAAATAGCCATGTATAACTTGTAGCTAGCATATTGGGCAGTGCATATCTAGAGTATTCTTAATTTTCAGTCTCTTCCTCCCAAAAGATACTGTGTGACTCACAGGTTGATGTATATTAAAATACAATCTTCACATGGAAATCATGGATTTGTCTATTCGGGTCTTGTGTATTTTAACAACGAGAATGTTCAGACATTAAGCAAACCCTGGTTTATCACCTTAAGGTCATAAGAGTTCAAAACTGCCCATCGCTGGAGATAATCCTTGTCCTTATTACACTGAGCACTTGTTGCTTTCCTTAACCTACTTGAACATAAGTAGACACAGAAGTCTTCACTTAGCCCAAAAGGAAGTATTTATTGAACACAACAGATATCGAATATCTTGTACGCCCTGCACATACTTGTAAAATTAAAGCAGAAGAGGTAACCTTAGAATCCACCACCTTAAAATTATTTTTTTAATAATTTTATTTATGTATTTATTTTTGGCTGTGCTGTCTCTTCACTGCTGCACGGGCTTTCCTCTAGTTGCTGGGAATGGGCGCTACACTCTAGTTGCAGTGTATAGTTTTCTCATCGTGGTGGCTTCTCTTGTTGCAAAGCACGGGGCCTAGGACATGCGAGCTTAAATGGTTGCGGCTTGTGGGCTCAGAAGTTGCAGCCTGCAGGCTTTAGAGCACAGACTCAGTAGCTGTGGCACCCAGGCTTAGATTCTCCACAGCATGTGGAATCTTCCCCGGCCAGGGATCGAACCTGTCTCCTGCATTGGCAGGTGGAATCTTTACCACTGAGCCACCAGGAAAGCTCCACCTTAAAATTCTTAACTTCTTCTATACTTTCCCCTCAATCAATTCTTTTTCCCTTCACCCTTGGACCCCTCTCTTGTAGACAAAAATATACATGAATTTTTTACACTTGGGGAATACAGAGTTGTATGACCCAAAGATGAAAAATCATAGAAAACCATAAATCGTCTCTGTGTCAACCAGACACTCACAAAGATACTAAGATGAGTACATGCTCCTATTCAAACTCAAAGACAGGACTTTGAGTTTGACGGGACTTCCTGGGCGGTCCAGTGGTTAAGAATCCACCTGCTAACGCAAGATATGCTGGTTTGATCCCTAGTCATGGAACTAAGATCCCACCTGCCATGGGGCAATGAAGCCCGTGTGCCACCACTATTGAAACCCGTGTTCTCTGCAGCCTGTGCGCCTCAGTCTGTGTGCTGCGAGGGAGATCCTACATGAGGCAAGGAAGATCGCCCGTGCTGCAACTAAGAACCAGCACAGCCAAATAAATTTTATTTTAGAAAAAGTAAGGAGAAAAAATAGAATAAAGTTATTAATTTTTTAGAAAAAATTTAAAAAGGAGTGGAGGGGACTAAGGAGGGAGGTGGAACTGAAAATCCCCTCTTACTCAGGAGAGTGAGCTGACTTGGGAAATAGCATCTGGAGAGTGGAGGGTGGGGGCCACAGAGGTCTGTGCTCATCAATTTAGAGAAACTTCAGGTACTTCCAACAGCAGGAGGGTGCATAAGAAACAAAAAAACAAGCACAATGGGACAAAATATTTCCAACCTGAGGATTACAGTTTTTTTTTACTTTGTCATTTATCACTTTCAACACTTTATTACTTGTTTTACAGTGAATATACATTAAATCATATATCATACATTACACATATACATCATAATCAGAATTATAAAGGTTTGTCTAAATTTTTAAGAAGGAAGGCAGGTAGGTAGAAAAGTGAAGAGCTGGGGACACAGAGCTGGACCTGCTGGGCTCCATTCCTGGGCTCAGGGGAGTAAACTCACACAGCCTTTTCTTCTCTTCTCAGGACTGAGTTCTCTGTGGAGGCCAAGCAGGTTCTTTCCCTTCTTTTTAGGATGTCGTCATTTATTAGAACATCATCACCTCTTTGATACTTTTAATATGGTCTTTGCATATTACATGGCATTTTCAGCTATTTGCAGTGGGCAGAATCCAGTCCATTTTTCCAGTGATGGAATTTCTATGGCAGAACAACTCAGTCAAAATATGATGGGTCCTGGAGCAAAGAATGTGTGTCCTAACGCGTAATCTGAAGATGATCAGTCCAGGGTTTTACAAGTACAAGGGGTTTTCAGGTCGTTTTTCAAAAGTATCATTTCCATGACGGTACACAGTGGCTCTCCATCCAGTCTGCTAGTTCATCTAGTGTTTCCCCAACTCATTTGCAAACTTATATTTAGACAAACCCCTGAACACCAGTGTTTACAGCAGACACCCCCTTCAGTGTGGGCCGCACTTGGTGACTTCCTTCTAAAGGTTACAGCATGGAAAGTGGGAAACTGAAAATAAAAAGTTCACAAAGAGAAACCTGGGAATTGTACCTTAGCCAGGTGATGAGGTGAACTTATTAGTGATATTTGAGTGGACAAGTACACACCCTTGATGTGTAGAGAATGTCACTCATCTCTGTGGTCTTCTTCCCAAAAACCCAACTCAAAGAGAGAGGTATTCCACAGTATCCCTGAGGAATTCTCAAAAGGATCAAGGTCATCAAACACAAGAGAAGTGAGAGGGACTGTCACAGCCAGAGGAGCCTCAGGAGACATGATTGGGACTTAATACAATGTGTGACATTTTAGGGATGTGGTGAGGGTTGGCTGAGTTGATATATGAAGTGCTCGGAACAGTGTCTGGCACATACCTGATGCCCAAGCCTTGTCTGCTCTGGTGGCTAGAGGGAAACAAGCGGGGAGAGAGGGAGAGGATTGCCATTCCCATCTCCAGGGGATCTTCCCCACCCAGAGATCAAACCTATGTCTCCTGCCTTAGTAGGCGGATTATTTACTGCTGAGTCACCAGGAAAGCAACCCCAGAATTACTTGTATTTAATTCTGAAATCCATTCAGGAATTCTCTCAGCACAAATTTGGTGTTTGTTAGTGTTGAGCTGTTTGCATCTCAGCACCTGAAGGATGAGTGTACTGAGCAGGGTGTCCTCCTACATGAATGCTGTGCCTTGTGACTCTGCTCAGGAACGTGCGCTCAGAATCTGAGACAGCTGGTGCAGAAGAGACCTGCAGGGTCATAATCTAACCCTCCATTTCCAGGAAACAAGCAGAGAACCGTGGCAGTTGAATAACTTGCCCAGTTAACATAGTTCAAGTAAAATCCAAGTCTGCAAGTTCCCATCCAATGCTCTTTCTTTTTTTTTTTTTTCCCATTCATTTCACATTTAATATCATAAAGTTTGCATGTACAGGAGAAAAACTCTTCCATATATATTCATAATTCAACTCTGAACAGGAATTGTGAACTGAGTTATTCAACTGAAAAGAAAATTATCATTTTAAATATGCAAAGGCAAGGTTGACTTTAACTGTTAATAAAGGAAAAATATTCTATTACTTTCAAATGTAAACCAAAGGTACAGCTAATTCAATGGTAAAAATTAAATAATTTTGCCTAATAGTTAATAATAATAATAATGCCTAAGTTAACAAATTTACATAAAACTGGCATAATACATTATACATCTATAGCCTGATTAACTAAAAAAAGGGGATAAATTCTTGGATTTTGTGGTTCCAATGAATGAATATTCATTATGTGCCAATTACCACAAATAAAAATATACAATATGGTTTGTAACTCTGTATTCTTCTGAGGGCAGAAATTGTATTAAACAGACCACTTGTATAGGTCTCCTGACCATCCCTCCCATCTCTTTCCTGGACAGTCTTTGCTCACAGTAGGCTTTCAATATATATATATATTTACCTAGTTAAAAGCAAGTGTAAATGAACTACAGTGGGATAGTGAGCATTTTTACATTCTTAGTTCATTTACCCAATAAATATTTGGGGGGTCTTCTACTATGTATTCCATGTCTGCAAGTGTAATTCAGCTGTGGATAAAGAGCCAGACAGAAGCTGTTCAAACTCCTGGAAGTTAAGAGCTCGTCAACAAAACAAAGTAAAACAAAACAACCACCTATTGTGTCAATACATCTAAAAAGATGTCTCCAAGGGAATCAAATAGAACAAAAAAATCAGTTACTCAAAATGTATGCCTCAGACAGAAAGACTTGGGAACTGTGCTCACAGGTCCAGCTGATCATTTACCAGACTACTGGAAAACATGGGCAGATGTAAAATTTACCTGTTAACTATACTCTTTTGTATTATTTAACCACAGAGATACTCGAACTGGGGGTACCCTACATCATTAACACATGGAAGAGAAATGTTAAATTTTCACTGTGTCATATGCAATTTAAGAGGACTGATCTCCTAAGAACCAGTTACCAGCATTCAGAATTCTTGAATCCAGGCCAAAGAGTGTCACAAGACATCTACCACTTGACCCCACTTTGAACCTTAATTCCATAATATTAAAGAGAAAAAGCTGTAAAATTTGATGATCCCACAGAAGTCACTAAGAAAAGATCCAATCTTACCTTGTGTTTGATGATGCAGTTCAGGCACAGAAGATGTTCCTATATTACATAATTACAATTGCCAAGATAATTCAGTTACCAAGAGAAAAAAATTACTAAGTTACTAAAAGGGAAAGTGTGAAGTTTTCAGTGTTGTACCTACAGTACAATGCTTTTAGCTAGGCTGCAAACTATGCTTGTTTACAGCTGAAGTAAAAATTCTGTCTTCTGCATGGGGCTGAGGTGTGTCAGGGAGAACTATTTCATTGTAAATAAATCTAGGGGCCAAATAAAAGGAAGTTGCAAAAGCAGGTGTACAGCAGTTGAGCTGTTTCAGTTTCAGAGAAATAAAGTAAATAATTGTGCTGGAATTTGTTCAGTTCTGGGCATTCTGCCAAACAGGAAAGGGTGTGTAATTACTGAAACTAACACATCTGTGTAAAAATGAAGTAATATCAATAGAACACAGTTGGGATCTAAATTTCCTTTTTTATCTCCAAAAAATTAAGGATCTCTATAATGACTCTCATTTCACTCTTTGATATTTAAATATCACTTAAGTTAATATGAACACATGAAGGCAGAATTGTAATTTTCACAAAGTCAGAAAATATTAACTTTAAAGGTGCTATTATTCTCTTTGAAAGCCTCACAAATGAAGAACATTTCAATTTTCACTCATCAAAGATAACAAAAGTATACCCAATACCTCACTTAGGACTTCACCAGAGTAAGAGAAGTACACATAATATTAGCACGTTTTACCAAATCTAGTCTTTGCTGACCATTTCATGCTATCTGGATTGAACTCAATCTTAAACCTGGATTCCAAACTTCTTAAATCATAAACCCAAAATAAGAGGGTGTGGTTTGTGGGAGAACAATGGAAGTTAGAGCACTTAGGGAGTCAGGCCAAGTTCAAATAGAGATCTCAATTATTCAAGAAACTTTATGACAGAAGAAGAAAGAGTGTAATAAATATTACATGTGTGATTTTACAGAATGTAAATCAACTTGCACCTTAAACAGAGCTATGAAAAATATTTAACACTATTCAGGATTGGCCATATGATTTTTTAAAGAGTATTTCTACAATCTACTAAGAGATTCTACCAATTATAAAAGTTCAATATACTCCCCCATTGATAATAAGAGTCTGCTCCTGGCTCCTGGCTCACTGCTTCCCTGAGCTTGTGACGTTAGCATGCTGACACTTCTAAGTTGCAGGGATAGCAGTGAATTTCTGAATGAGTCAGTGTCTTACCAGATTCCAATTCCTTTCCATCCAAAGGCATGCTGTCCATTTCAAGGATGAATCAATCAGTTTAGTCTATGATTTTCACAGGAAGTGGCAAGGCTCTCTGAGGGCATTGGCCATATTTCTTTACCTGACCACATATAAGGTAGGCACTAGATCATTCTTGGGTAAGCCTGAAAACTTACCAGGATACAAAATAGTTTGTTTCCAACATCTACTTTCACTTTGGGAATCCTGTGTTCTCAGCAGGAGTTGAACTGAACAGTAGAAACTGCCAAATGATGATCCTAATTGTATAAACCCAACAGCCAACTGGTGGCTTAAGTTCAACTGACACTTTCTGTAATTTTAGACTGGAGTCCAAGGATAACATTACTTTGCTAATCCCATGGGCTGACTTTTTCCTTCTCTTGAAGGATGATCCTTAACTGGAAGACATTTCTTTTGCGATTACTTGGTTTACATGATGATGGTGGATATTTTGTGACATCACCAAGATAAACCGCATCCTTTCATTCCCTACACTTCATTTGCAGCTAAGCTGAACAGATGGAAGATGAAATACAAATTTCTTTCATATTTTTAAAAGACTTAATTTGACCATCCATGTGAAATAAAATTTAAGTTTGTTCCATGCAGAGATCAGATTTAATTTCTAGATCAATACGGATATAGTGCAACTCAAATTGTCTTAAAGATAAGAATGTACAGCTGAGTAGTTTTCTAGGTATTGTCTTGAGATTCTCTTGCTTAGTAATGTTTCTATGAATGTGGCAACAGATTCCATTATCCTTACAGGATAGCCAGTTGGTGACAAAGTGATCTGATAGCATTATTTATTTACTTCCTCTTTCAACAATCATTCATGCAGCCCTAGTATATTCAAGCCCTTTGGGCTTCCCTGGTGGCTCAGATGGTAAAGAGTCTGCCTGCAATACAGGAGACCTGGGTTCGATCTCCTGCGTTGGGAAGATCCCCTGGAGAAGGGAAAGGCTACCCACTCCAGTATTCTGGCCTAGAGAATTCCATGGACTGTACAGTTCATGGGGTTGCAAAGAGTCGGACATAACTAAGTAACTTTCATTTTCATCCTCAGGTAGCTTTTAATTATATCATCCAAAGGAGCATGTGATGAATCAGAGCAGTGGTATAAAGTGCTAAGAAAGATCAGCAGAGAGTTGACTTCAGGCTGGGGTGAACTTCATGGTTGGCGTCATGAAAGAGGTAGCACTTGAACAGAAGTGAGTTCCTTCTTTCTATCTGCTCCTTCACGGAAGCTAGAATAGTGGTGGCTGTGGTCTCAGGGCGGGGCCAGTGGAGGCAGCTTCCTGGCGGGTCTGTGGTTGCCCCTCCTCCACCAATGAGGCCTGCTCAGGAGCTGGCCTTCCTCTTTCCAGGTTAGGCAGCAGTCGCTGTCGCTCCGGGATCAGGAACATCGGCGCGGTGGGGTCGCCGCTGCGGCACTCGAAAAAATTTAAAAAGTGCCGTTGCCGAGCGACTGCCCGCCCCTCCCTCCCCCACCCGCCCCCTACCCCGAAGCGGCTCTCCCACCACCTCTGGCGGCGGCGGCGGTGGCCAACTTGCCCCGCTACCCCTTGCCCAAGGTGCCGCCTCCGCGGTCGGCGTCGACGCGGACTCAGCCCCGGAGCTCCCTCCGGCCAGAGGCCGCCGCCGCCCGCCCAGCCCAATGCTCTTTCAATACATCATGGACCTGAGTAGGCATTTAGAGAAATTTACAGCAAACAAAAATTAAAATACAATAATTTGTTTTCTTCCTGAGACACTGTATCAGTTGCCTATTGCTGCATAATAAATTATTAAAAAATCAGCTGCTCAAAACAACAAACATGTATCATCTCCCAGAAGGTCTCTGGTTCTGGGCCTCTCAAAAGGGAACAGTCAGCCAGGGTTGCATCATCTGATGGCTCGGCTGGGTCTGCAGGCTGTTGGAATAGAGCCTCAGTTTCTAGACACATGGACCTTTCCACAGGGCTGCTTATAACATGTTCCTTGTGTCTGTGCTTAGTCACTCAGTCGTGTCCAACTCTTTGTGGCCCCATGGCTACATAGACTGTAGCCCGCCACCCTCCTCTGCCCATGGAATTTTCTAGGCAAAGATACTGGAGTGGGTTGCCATTTCCTACTCCAGAGGATCTTTCTGACCCAGGGATCGAACTCATGTCTCTTGCATCTCCTGCATTGGCAGGCAGATTCTGTACCACTAGCCCCACTTATAACATGCTTATAACATACCAGTTGGCTTTCCCCAGAACAAGTGATCTGAGTGAGAGAGAGCAACAAAGATGGGAGCTGAAGTGAGTTTTATGTCCTAGACTCAAAGTCACACACCATTAAATCAGGTAGAAGTGAGTCATTAAGTGTAGCCCACACTCAGAAGAAAAAAAATTAAGCTTCATCTTTGGAAGGGAGGGACATCAAAGCTTTCATGTATGTGCTAAAACCAAAATTAAAATTAAATTTTTTTCAGGATTTTTTAAAGTCAAATACTAGAGTAGATCGTATATATACTTTAACCATACTAAATAGCGCTATTTTGAGTTCCAAAGTACCGCTACCGAGCACATTATTATAAATCAACTATATTACAATTAAACAAAATGAAACAACAAAAAAAGTGCTAGTACCAACTTAAGCTTTTACCAGAAATGTGTAAGTGTTCATGTGGCCGATGTGTTTGTTCTAAAAATGAAGGAAACTCAGCTTAAGGGAAGGAAGGAAGAGTTAGTCACTTGTTTGCACAATCAACCAGGCATTTTCTTTTCAGACAACTAGTTACTTCTTTTATTTTGCTTTTATTCCATATATCTTGGCATTATATTTTTAGTATAAACAAATAGTGCTTCCTTTTAGTATCAGTTTAGTTCAGTTCAGTCGCTCAGTCATGTCCGACTCTTTGCGACCCCATGAATCGCAGCAAGCCAGGCCTCCCCGTCCATCACCAACTCCCGGAGTTCACTGAGACTCACGTCCATCGAGTCGGTGATGCCATCCAGCCATCTCATCCTCTGTTGTCCCCTTTTTCTCCTGTCCCCAATCCTTCCCAGTATCAGAGTCTTTTCCAATGAGTCAACTCTTCGCATGAGGTGGCCAAAGTACTGGAGTTTCAGCTTTAGCATCATTCCTTCCAAAGAACACCCAGGGCTGATCTCCTTTCGAATGGACTGGTTGGATCTCCTTGCAGTCCAAAGGACTCTTAGTATACCTACGTAGTATTTTTTTATATGTTTGAAATATCCAAAAATAAGAATAAAGGAAGGAGGAGAGGAGGAAAGGAAGGGAGGAAGCAGAAAAGACAAAAGAAAATAAAAAATGAAAGAAGAGAGAAATTGGAAATGCGTATAAATAACATTTTCAAGTTGCAAGGAAATAAAACAAATTTAGGCAATACCTATAGAATAATAGAGATTTATGAGAGCTTTGTTAGTTATCTATTGTTGTATATCAAACTACTTCTAAAACTTAGTAGCTTGAAACAATAAATATCTACAGTTAGAGAAAGACAAATATCATACAATATCACTTATATGTGGAATCTTAAATGAGACAAATGAGTTTATTTACAAAACAAATAGACTCACAGACATAGAAAACAAACTTTGTGTTACCAAAGGAGAAAGATGAGGGAGATATAAATTAAGAGTTTGGGATGAACATAAACACACTACTACATATAAAACAGGTTAAAAACTACTATATATAAAATAAGCTAAAAACAAGGATCTAGTTTATAGCACAAGGAACTATATTCAATATCTTATAATAACCCATAATAGAAAAGAATCTGAAAAAGAATATATATATATATGTGTGTATTTACTG
Source organism: Bubalus bubalis (assembly GCF_019923935.1). Classification (NCBI taxonomy): domain Eukaryota; kingdom Metazoa; phylum Chordata; class Mammalia; order Artiodactyla; family Bovidae; genus Bubalus; species Bubalus bubalis. The sequence goes on from NC_059158.1 coordinate 24,631,897, forward strand.
AATCACTTTGCTGTACACTTGAAAGTAACACAACATTATAAATTAACTATACTTCAATTTTTTGGAAAAAATCATCTATTACCTCAAAGAGATAATACAAAACAAGCAAAATGGTGCAAACGCTGGTAGGAGGAGTTGGAAAAAAAGAAGGATTTTACAAAATGGAATAAGTATATTGGTATTGGTATACAGATGGAAATTATTTTGTTAGTCCCAGTCCTCCAAGAAACAAGTGCTGGGACTTCCCTGGTGGTCCAGTGGTTAAGAATCCACCTTGCAATGAAGGAGACGAAGTTGGATCCCTGGTCGGGGAACTAAGATCCCACATGCAGTGGAGCAACTAAGCCAGCACACCGCAACTAGAGAGTCTGCACACTGCAGCAAAAGATCCTGAGTGCTGCAACTAAGACCCAAAGAAGTCAAACAGATAAATATTTTAAAAAAGGGGAAGAAACAATTGCCAAAATGGGATTAAGATCAGGAGAATTTTATTAAACACTTGTCAGAGAATATGGAGAGGGCATCAGTAAAGATGAGAGCTCGCAGACCAAGATGCAACTCTGACCCCAAGTGACAGACAGAAGGAGAGGTTTACTGGACTCTCCAAGACCATCAGACAATGTGACCAGAGTTAAACAAGGCCAGAGGGAGTCCTCAAGTCACAGCTGGTCATCTGAGGAGCCCCATGTCTCCCAGGAACGAGCCTCCCCTGGTGTCCCTGCTGAGACCAGTTACTGTCTGAGAACAACCCACGGGGAGCAGGTGAAGTGAATTAAAGTGAAGTGAAAGTGTTAGCCGCTCAGTCGTGTCTGACTCTTTGTGATCCCATGGACTGTAGCCCACCAGGCTCCTCTGTCCGTGGAGTTCTCCAGGCAAGAACACTGGAGTGGGTTGCCATTCCCTTCTCCAGGGGATCTTCCCAACCCAGGGATCAAACCCACATCTCCTGAATGGCAGGCGGAATGAGCCACCAGGGAAGCTGAGCCTCTGCACAGATGCTGCTGTGGATTTCAGAGCACAGAAGTCCCAGCCCTTGTACCTTACCTAAGAGTGTGACCCACATCTTCACACCTAATGAGTCTGGACCTCTGGAAATCAAATCAACACTTCTGTAACTGGACTTAATTACATCCCTCCCAAACAAAATCTCATGCTGATTACTTAAGACCAATGAGACTGAATTTGAAGATGGGGCCCTTAAGGAGGTAATTGAGACTAAATAAGATGGTAAAGATTACCCCAAAATGATAGATCTGGGGCATTATGATAGATCTGGTTCTGTTCAGTTCAGTTGCTCAGTCGTGTCCGACTTTGTGACCCCATGGATTGCAGCACGCCAGGCTTCCCTGTCCATCACCAACTCCTGGATAGGTCTGGTATCTTTATCAAAAAAAAAAAAAAAAAAAAAAGAGGCACCAGGGATAGCTTTCTCTCTCTCTCTTCCCACCACCCCCCACTTTTTTTTTTTTTTTTTTTTTGGTATGCTCAGCGAAATTTGTGGGAACTTAGTTCTAGGGATCAAACCTCTGCCCCCTGCAGTGAAAGCATGGAGTCCAAACCACTGGACCATTAGGGAATTTCCTCTCTTTTTCAATTCCCCTCTGCTCACAGAGGAAAGGTTGGTAGCCACAAGAATTCAGTGTTGAAAATCTTTAAACTGTTGATACTGAGAATGCCTTCAAGAGGAAGGAAAGTAGAAAAATGTTGAAAGGCCTCTTTGTGACCTCTTCCTCCCAAGGACACAAAACATCTTCCCCATCTTTGACGCACCTCTCCTCCTGGGGCATCCCCCAGTGGATAGAAATTACTGGGACGTTCTGCTCCACCAGGAGCTGGGCCAGGGCAATGCAACGCTGCACAGACCTCATATGGATCATTATGTGTGTGTGTGTGTGTATATAAGGGGCGGGGGTTGGTGAGAATGAGGAGATGTGGGTTCCCAGGCAGGCTGCCTTAAAACTCCCTGAGCCCACAGCCTCCCTTGAGCATGGTCCTCCACCAGAGGGCCCAGGATGTACCCCACAGAATGGCACAGGCACTCGACCCAAGACTCCCAGGGCCCTGCAGCCAGAGACCCCTGGACCAAGCTCCGCTCCTCAGTGGGTGGGCACCAGCCCCAGGATACTCTGGGCCCAGCACCACCCACCAGCCAGCTGACACCAGCCTCACAAACCAGTCAGCAGGCACCAGCCCCGTTCACCAGCGGCAGTACAACAACATTTCTGGGACTAGAGGTGTGTGTTTGTTTCTGGCCCTGTCTTTTGTTGCACTGATCTGTATGTCTGCTTTTGTGCCATCTAGTCAATTAATCTACAACAAAGGGAGCAAGAATATACAATGGAAAAAAGACGGTCTCTTCAATAAGTGGTGATGGGAAAACTGACAGCTACATGTAAAAGAATGAGATAAAAAAATTTCCTCATATCATACACAAAAATAATCTCAAAATAAAGACCTAAATGATGTCAAACTGATCAGTCCAAACTGATCACATGGACCACAGCCTTGTCTAACTCAACGAAACTATGAGCCATGCTGCGTAGGGCCACCCAAGAAGGACGGATCGTGGTGGAGAGTTCTGACAAAACGTGGTCCACTGGAGAAAGCAAATGGCAAACCACTTCAGTATTTTTGCCTTGAGAACCCCATGAACAGTAGGAAAAGATAAAAAGATATGACACAGAGAGATGAACTCCCCAGGTCGGTAGGTGCCCAGTGTGCTACTGGAGAAGAGTGGAGAAACAACTCCTGAAAGAATGAAGAGACGGAGCCAAAGTGAAAACAACACCCAGTTGTGGATGCATCTGGTGATGGAAGTAAAGTCCGATGCTGTAAAGAGCAATACTGCATAGGAACCTGGAATGTTAGGTCCATGAATTAGACCTGGTCAAACAGGAGATGGCAAGAGTGAATATTGACATGTTAGGAATCAGAGAACTAAAATGGACTGGAATGGGCGAATTTAACTCAGATGACCATTATATCTACTACTGTGGACAAGAATCCCTTAGAAGAAATGGAGTAGCCCTCATAGTCAACAAAAGAGTCTGAAATGCAGTACGTGGGTGCAATCTCAAAAATGACAGAATGACCTCTGTTCATTTCCAAGGCAAACCATTCACTATCACAGTAATCCAAGTCTATGCCCCAACCAGTAACGCTGAAGAAGCTGAAGTTGAATGGTTCTATGAAGACCTACAAGACCTTCTAGAACTAACACCCCAAAAAAGATGTCCTTTTCATCACAGGGGACTGGAACGCAAAAGTAGGAAGTCAAGAGATATCTGTAACAGGCAAATTTGGCCTTAGAGTACAGAATGAAGCAGGGCAAAGACTAATAGTGTTTTGCCAAGAGAATGTGCTGGTCATAGCAAACACCCTTTCCCAAAAACACAAGAAAAGATACTACACATGGACATCACCAGATGGTCAATACCGAGATCAGATTGATTATATTCTTTGCAGCCAAAGATGAAGAAGCTCTATACAGTCAGCAAAAACAAGGCGAGGAGCTGACTGTGGCTCAGATCATGAACTTCTTATTGCCAAATTCAGACTTAAATTGAAGAAGGTAGGGAAAACCACTAGACCATTCAGGTATGACCTAAATTGAATCCCTTATGATTATACAGTGCAGGTGACAAATAGCTTCAAGGAATTAGATCAGATAGACAGAGTGCCTGAAGAACTATGGACTGAGGTTCATGACATTGTACAGGAGGCAGTGATTAAGACCATCCCCAAGAAAATGAAATGCAAAAAGGCAAAATGGTTGTCTGAGGAGGGCTACAAATAGCTGAGAAAAAAGAGAAGCTAAAGCCAAAGGAAAAAAGGAAAGATAAACCCATTTGAATGCAGAGTTCCAGAGAATAGCATGGAGTGATAAGGAAGCTTTCCTCATTAATCAATGCAAAGAAATAGAGGAAAACAATAAAATGGGAAAGACTAGAGATCTCTTCAAGAAAATTAGAGATACCAAGGGGACATTTCATGCAAGGATGGGCACAATAAAAGACAGAAATTATATGGACCAAAGATATTAAGAAGAGATGGCAAGAACACACAGAAGAACTATACAAAAAAGATCTTCATGACCCAGATAACCACAATGGTGTGATCACTCAACTAGAGCCAGACATCCTGGAATGTGAAGTCAAGTGGAGGATGCATCACTACAAACAAAGCTAGTGAAGGTGATGGAATTTCAGTTGAGTTATTTCAAATCCTAAAAGATGATGCTGTGAAAGTGCTGCACTCAATATGTCAGCAAATTTGGAAAACTCAGCAGTGGCCACAGGACTAGAAAACATCAGATTTCATTCCAGTCCAAAGAAGGGTAATGCCAAAGAATGTTCAAACTACCACAAAATTGCACTCATTTCACATGTTAGGAAAGTAATGCTCAAAATTCTCCAAACCAGGCTTCAATAGTAAGTGAAACATCAACTTCCAGATGTTCAAGCTGGATTTAGGAAAGGCAGAGGAACCAGAGATCAAATTGCCAACATCTGTTGGATCAGAGAAAAATCAAGAAAACTCCGGAAAAACATCTATTTCTGCTTTATTGATTACACCAAAGCCTTTGACTGTGTAGATCACAACAAACTGTGGAAAATTCTTCAAGAGATGGGAATATCAGACCACCTGACCTGCCTCCTGAGAAATCTGTATGCAGGTCAAGAAGCAACAGTTAGAACCGGACATGGAACAACAGACTGATTCCAAATTAAGAAAGAAGTACGTCAAGGCTGTATATTGTCATCCTGCTTATTTAACTAATATGCAGGGTACATCATGTGAAATGCCGGGCTGGATGAAGCACAAGCTGGAGTCAAGACTGCCAGGAGAAATATCAATAACCTCAGATACACAGATGACACCACCCTTATGGCAGAAAGGGAAGAAGAACTAAAGAGCCTCTTGATGAACATGAAAGAGGAGAGTGAAGAAGCTGGCTTAAAACTCAACATTCAAAAAACTAAGATCATGGCATCTGGTCCCATCTTCATGGCAAATAGATGGGACAACAATGGAAACAGTGACAGACTTTATTTTCTTGGGCTCCAAAATCACGGCAGGTGGGACTCCAGCCATGAAATTAAAAGAAGCCTGCTCCTAGGAAGAAAAGCTATGACCAACCAAAACAGCATATTAAAAAGCAGAGACATTACTTTGCCAACAGAGGTTCCTCTAGTCAAAGCTATGGTTCTTCCAGTAGTCATGTACGGATGTGACAGTTGGACTATAAAGAAAGTTGAGTGCCAAATAGTTGATGCTTTTGAACTGTGGTGTTGGAGAAGAGTCTTGACAGTCCCTTGGACTGCAAGGAGATACAACCAGTCAATCCTAAAGGACATCAGCCTAAATATTCATTGGAAGGACTGATGCTGAAGCTGAAACTCCAATAACTGGCCACCTGATGCGAATAACTGACTCCTTGGAAAAGACCCTGATGCTGGGAAAGATTGAAGGCAGGAGGAAAAGGGAATGACAGAGAATGAAATAGTTGGATGGCATTACCGACTTGGTGGACATGAGTTTGAGCAAGCTACGGGAGTTGGTGATGGACAGGGAAGCCTGGCGTGCTGCAGTCCATGGGGTCGAAAAGAGTTGGACAGGACTGAGCAACTGAACTGAACTGAAATGATGTAAAACCTGAAACCATAAAGCTCCTAGGAGAGAACATAGGCAGAACATGTTCTGACATAAATCGTAGCAATATTTTCTTGGATCTGTCTCTTAAGGTAAAGGAAACAAAAGCAAAAATAACCAAGTGGGACCTAATTAAACTCTCATAACCTTTTTTTTTTTTTTTTTTAAGTCATGCTGTGTGGCTTGTGGGCTCTTAGTTCCCTGACCAGGGATCAAACCTGGGACTATGCAGTAAAGCACTGATTCCTAACCACTGGACCACCAGGGAACACCCAAAACTCATAAGCTTTTGCAGAGCAAATGAAACTGTCAACAAAATAAAAAGACAACCTACTGAATGGGAGAAAAATATTTACAAATGATATGACTGATAAAGGGTTAACGTAAAAAATATATAAATAACTCATACAATTCAATATCAAAGAAACAAACAACCCACTTTAAAAAATGGTCAGAAAACCTGCATAAACATTTTTCCAAAGGAGACTTACAGATGGCCAGCAGCACATGCTCAACATCACTAGTCATCAGAGAAATGCAAATCAAAACACAATGAGCTATCACTGCGTATCTGTCAAAATAACAATCTCCAAAAAGTCTACAGATATGGACTTCCCTGGCTGTCTAGTGGTCAAGACTGCCCTCCCAGTGTGTGAGGGGGGCAGGACACGGACTCTATCCCTAGTTGGGGAACTAGGATCCTGCATGCCACATAGCATGAACAAATAAATAAATAAATATAAAATGGGTGTATTTTTAAAACATCTACAAATAACAAACGGAGAAGGAAATGGCAACCCACTCCAGTGTTCTTGCCTGGAGAATCCCAGGGACGGGGGAGCCTGGTGGGCTGCCATCTATGGGGTTGCACAGAGTCGGACACGACTGAAGCGACTTAGCAGCAGCAGCAGCACAAATAACAAATGTTGGTGAGGATGTGGAGAAGAAGGAACCTTGTATGCTGTTGATGGGAATGTAAATTGGTACAGCCACTATGAAAAACAGCAGTGGAATTTCCTCAAGAAATTAAAAATAGAATTACCATATGACCCAGCAATTCCACACCTGGGTATATATCAAAGAAAATGAAAGCACTAACTCAAAAAGATACATGCATCCCAATGTTCATAGCATCACTGTTTACAATTGCTAAGATACCGAAGCAATCTAAGTTCCTAATATGTGGAAGCATATTCTGCAAAGATGAGTGAAATTCTATTCTGCCATTAAAAAGGATGAAATTTTGCATTTACAACAACATGGAAGGACCTGGAGGGTATTACGCTTAGTGAAATAAGTCAGAGAAAGACAAATACTGTATGTTATCACTTACACGTAAAATCTAAAAAATAAAATGAACAAACGAATATAACAAAACAGAAACAGACTCACAGATACAGAAACAAACTAGTAATTTGGAGAGAGGGAAATGGGAAGGGGTAAGATGAGGGTAGGGCAATAAGAGGTACAAACTACTGTGTATAAAATAAATAAACTACAAGGGTGTATTGTGCAGCAAAGAAAATTTAACCAGTACTTGGTAACAACTTTAAATGAAGTATGTTGTTGTTGTTCATTTGCTATGTCACGTCTGACTCTTTTGTGACCCCGTGGCCTGCAGTCCATCAGGCTCCTCTGCCCATGGGATTTCCCAGGCAAGAATACAGGAGTGGGTTGCCATTTCCTTCTCCAAAATGGATTATACTCTATAAAAATTTTGGATCACTATGTGGTACATCTGAAAATAAATGTATGTAAATTAATATGATATGTAAAAAAACCTCAAAAAAATTTTTTTCACTTAAGGTAAATCCAAATATATTTTACATACCTCTCTATTGGTTGCAATTTACAATGTAAAACTGTTAAAAGTAATATTAACTATTTCTGTCTAGTTGGAATAATTAACTTTTACTCACACAGGAGATGGACACTCACTCATCAGAAAAGAGTTCATGAATTGGAATTGGAACTCCACATTGTCATCATCCTGTAACTATACTCAAGATTCTGCAGATGAAAGAAGAATCCACTGGTCTGCTGCTGTCCAAAAATTGCTTCTGCAATGATAGAAATGTTCTAGATCTACACTTCGATTATGGTAGCTACTGACCACATGGGACTTTTGAGCATTTGAAGTATGGCCAGTTCAATGGAGGAACTGAATTTTAAATTTTATTTTATTTTATTTTAATAGATTTAAATATAAACAGTTTCATGCGGACAGGGCAGCATTAGAAAAATGAAACAAAGGGTCTGTTATCACTTTTTAAAAATTCAGTCCATCCATCATTGTTAACGAACCTTTGGCTGGGGCTTGGGGTGAGCAGCTACGAGGAGGGGTGGGCGGGGGAGGGCCCCGCCTTCCCATGCAGGCTGGCCAGTTCCCAGCAGGGAGGCTCCGTCAACCTTCATTGCAACCTTCATTAGTGAGCATGTCCCCCCCGTGAGAAGGGCCAGTGTGGCATCACCTACTCCAAGACCACACTGGTGTTTCTCAGCCTCATCTTCTGGTGTGGGAGCATATGTCTTCATCCCTTACAACCACTACCACCACTTCTTTGAAGACGTCTACCCTCTCCTCCCTGCTACGCTGATCGTAGCTGTAAGAGCCGGGCTCTTCATTACCGGGCTGATTGGCTGCTATGCCACCATCCAGGAAAGCCGCTGTAGACCTGCCACATTTGTTGTCATCTTACTCTTAGGTTTTGGTCACAGAAGTTGTTGTAGTGGTTTGGGGATATGTTTACAGAGCGAAGGTGGAAAATGAGGTTGATCGCAGCATTTGGAAAATACAGAAGACCTACGGTGGAACCAACCCTGTTCTGCTAGCTGGGCTATTATGTTCCGAGACAGCCGTCATCCTGTTGTTGCATTCACAACTCTTCTCACTGGGAAAATACAGACTGGTTCAAAGAAACCAAAAATCAGAGTGTCCCTCTTAGCTATTGCAGGGAGATCGCCAGCAGCTGTCATGGAAGTCTGGCCCACCCCTCTGACCTCTATGCCAAGGGGTATGAGGCTACTGGAAGTTGTGAAGAAGCCACAGGAAAGCATGAGGCATGTTATCTATGCGGCAGTAGACATCTGGCTACTGGGTGGGCTCTGTGCCTGCATCCTGTTGTGCAGAACTAGAGAGCCTGCTTACAAGCTCCTCATCACCAGCAGAACCTATGCACATTTAAAACTCACCTGAGGGAATGCAAACTAGTACAGCCACTATGGAGAACAGTGTGGAGATTCCTTAAAAAACTGGAAATAGAACTGCCTTATGATCCAGCAATCCCACTGCTGGGCATACACTCTGAGGAAACCAGAAGGGAAAGAGACACGTGTACCCCAATGTTCATCGCAGCACTGTTTATAATAGCCAGGATATGGAAGCAACCTAGATGTCCATCAGCAGATGAATGGATAAGAAAGCTGTGGTACATATACACAATGGAGTATTACTCAGCCATTAAAAAGAATACATTTGAATCAGTTCTAATGAGGTGGATGAAACTGGAGCCTATTATACAGAGTGAAGTAAGCCAGAAAGAAAAACACCAATACAGTATACTAACGCATATATATGGAATTTAGAAAGATGGTAACAATAACCCTGTGTACGAGACAGCAAAAGAGACACTGATGTATAGAACAGTCTTATGGACTCGGTGGGAGAGGGAGAGGGTGGGAAGATTTGGGAGAATGGCATTGAAACATGTAAAATATCATGCATGAAACGAGTTGCCAGTCCAGGTTCGATGCACGATACTGGATGCTTGGGGCTGGTGCACTGGGACGACCCAGAGGGATGGAATGGGGAGGGAGGAGGGAGGAGGGTTCAGGATGGGGAACACATGTATACCTGTGGTGGATTCATTTTGATATTTGGCAAAACTAATGCAATTATGTAAAGTTTAAAAATAAAATAAATTAAAAACAAAACAAAACAAAAAAAAAAAACTCACCTGAGCTTTTTAGTCTTGTTCTGATTTGGAAGGTGAATTGAGCAAGTCCATTGCTATTGGCCTTCCTGAGATACATACCCAGGTGTTGAACAGAGCAGCTTAGCTCCTCCTGTGTCCACCGTCCTACCTACCCACCTATGACTTTCCCTCTGTTCTACCAGACTCTCCATGTCAGTGAGTGTGTAAGTACGCCGGTAAATGTTCTAATCTCAGAACTGTTTGCAAGTTGCTTAGAGTGGTAGAATTAAAGGTGGACATGGGCCTGCTTCCGTCAGGGAACTGCTGACGGAGTGTCACAGGGTCCTTTCAGTCTTCACAGGGGAGCACTCTTGGCCAGAGGTTTTTGACAGGAGAGGGAGGCAATCAGCTGTCTGGTAAAAGTTATTATTATACCAGATGGTGCCCTTCATCAGTGTCCTTTTTAAAAATAAATACTATAGTCCAGTAACTAGCTCAAAGGCTATCTTATAAAATGGCTAAAATAGATTTTAGAATCATATGGTATGTGTCTTGGTTCATCTTCAAAATCAGACTGATCTTTGAAACTAGCGGTTTTTAAGCAAAGCTGGCTTTATGTGTGTGTCTGCTCAGTCACTCAGTTGTGTCCAATTCTTTGTGATCCCATGGACTGTAGCCCACCAGGCTTCTCTGTCCATGGGATTTTCCCAGCAAGAAGTGGGTTGCCATTTCCTCCTCCAGGAGATCTTCCTGACCCAGGCATTGAACTGTCTCCTGTGTCTCTTGCATTGGCAGGTGGATTATTTACTACTGAGCCACCTGGGAAGCCCAAGGAGTATAATGTATGCACTACTGTTTAAAAACAATTTTTGTGAGTTAGAAATAATGTACCCATGTAGACTAGCAAAATAGTATGTAAATGTGATCTCAGTTGTAACTAGAAAAATTTAATTCAATAAATTCTGTATTACCCTAAAAAAAAAATAGCTTTGTTGTTGTTGTTATTTGGCCACCCTAGGTGGCTTGTTGGATTTTAATTGCCAACCAGGGATTGAACCCAGGCCCTCAGCAGTGAGAGCTCAAATAGCTAACCACTGGACAGCCAGGGAATTCTCAGCTTTGTTGTTATTACTACCTTTGGAACAAAACCTATTTCAACAAAAATAATGTTATTGAAACTTACTTCAGGGGTAACATTTTCTTATACTGGGAAACTAATCAAATATCTGAATTATATGAAGAGCACATTTATCACTGTTCTCTATGAGTCTAGAAAAATATTATCAAATTTTTATTCATATATGAAATAAAAGTACTTTTCCAATTACAGATTTGGTATAAAGTGAGAAAACTTTCTAAGTACAGTTTTCTATCGAAGAGGTATTTTATAAATAGTTTTGCTGTACTACTATATTTTTTAAATTATACATTTAAATATTAAATCTAGCAATGCTTAAGAGAATGAAAAGACAAGCCATAGACTAGGAGAAAATACCTACAAAATACATAACTGACAAAGCACTGTTATCCAAAATATACAAAGAATTTAAGTTCAACAATAAGAAAAAACTTGGTTAAAAAATGGGCCAATGACCTTAACTGATACTTTATGAAAGAAGACATACAGATGGCAGAACAGTACATGAAAAGATTCTCCACACCATATGTCATCAGAAAAGTGCAATTTTTTTTAATAGAATGCTTTATTGACTTTAGGTCAGTTGGGAACAATTACCTATATTTATGTTTTATATTTCATCTCACTGGAAGAAAAGATAAATGTTACATTAGAGACTTTTCACTTTATGTATTTGCTGCTCTGGGTTCACAAAACGTTCAGTTCTTTCCTGCAGTATAGGATTCAGTATTACAACTCATCAATGAAAGGTGTATGCCCCAAATTTCCACTTGCTGCCATTGACTTCCGGCCAGAAACAAACTTCTTTGCAGCATTTATGACATCAGCGTCAGCTACTGCATCAATCTGCTGAAGGACTGTGGATGGCGGCGTGTATGAACCAGCAGCTAGAGCCTGGGACCTGACTTCATCCAGGAAACCCTCAGAAGACTCCAATGACATCAGGTACCCAGCTTTCAGCTTGTTCTTGGCAGCTTGGACACCTGGATTAGAAAGGTTTCCTTGAGCAATTGTTTTTACTTGGTTATAAGCAGCCTTGATAACATCTCCAGCAGATGCAGCTTGTGAGATAGTGTAGAACCCAAAGAGTCCAGAGTCTGAGTAACTGGCATTAAAAGCAGAAACATCAAATGGCTGGTGAACTCCCTTGGCAACAGCCTGGTACAGAGAGCTGGTGGCATTACTGCCCCTCTTAACATGTGGTCCAGCACCAAGGACGTGCTGGAGAACACTGAACGCGTTTGCTTCTGCACTTCCTATGGCTGCGCTCTCTGCTACAAGAGCGGCATGGACGAGACTCTCCATTCTGTTCTCGAATTTCACCTCCATGGTACTTGGCTTTTGCACCAGATAAACCAAGGCCACCCCTTATGTTAAGAAACTGTTCAGCAACTTGCTTTAGAACAGGATGACTCACACCAAGTCCAATCAAAGCCATTCTTGCACTTGTAAAATGATTTTGTACATAGTCATGTAACTCAACTGGTGTCACTTTTCCAGTCCTATAATCAGGACAATATAAGGAATTAGCCAAGGCATTTCTGTAAGGGGCAGCATGCAAATTTTCAATGACATGAGCCTGTGGATTCTGAAAAGCCACAGCTTTGTCAATCCTTAGCTGAGGCTGAAGGGCAGCTACCTCCCAGCGTTGAGATTCTGGTGCTGTGGTGACATTGAGCAGGAACTCCATTAGAATATCAACATCATCCCGCAGGCATTCCACAGTATAGGCCATGTTTTCCCTTGTTGAAGTCACGCTTAATTTACCACCAACTGCTTCAATTCCACGAGTTATCTTGAAAGATGAAGCTCCTTTTGTAGTCAAACTGGATGCAAGACGAAGCAAATGAGAAGTTCCTAAATTGTTGGAGTTCTCATATCTGCTGCCTGCTTTAATGAACAAACCAATTCTTGATGCAGTCGCATAGTTTTCGAGAGAAGCAATCACTAAACCATTTGGTAACCTGGTAAACTCAAGGTCCTGAGGATGTGGAGGCACTCCTGCAGGGGCTGCTGTGGCTTTAACTTTAGGAGCAACTTTGAGGGAATAAAATCTCGAGAGGGACCCGGCTCTGGTTAACAGCTTCATTGCTCAAGATTGTTCTGAGCCTCGGTCTCTGCCGCCTTAGAAGAAAGCAAGATGGTCAGAAAAGTGCAAATTAAAACAACAAAAGAGTCCTACAACATACCTATTTGGACAGCCAAAAAGCAGATGCTGAAACACCACATGCCAATAAAATACGGAGACTAAAGAAATCTCATTCATTGCTGATGGGAATGCAAAACGATACAGTCACTTCGGAAGAGAGTTTGGCGGTTTCTTACAAAACTAAACACATGCGTATACAATTCATTAATTGTGCTTCCTGCTATTTATAAAGAGGAGGTAAAACCATACACACACGGAAACCACACCCAGGTGTCAATTTTTCTATATTGAGCTGATTTATCATAAAAGAACAGCAAGACTTGTGATTTATGCTGCTGCTGCTGCTGCTGCTAAGTCGCTTCAGTCGTGTCCGACTCTGTGCGACCCCAGAGACGGCAGCCCACCAGGCTCCCCCGTCCCTGGGATTCTCCAGGCAAGAACACTGGAGTGGGTTGCCATTTCCGTCTCCAATGCATGAAAGTGAAAAGTGAAAGTGAAGTCGCTCAGTCGTGTCCGACTCCTAGCGACCCCATGGACTGCAGCCCACCAGGCCCCTCTGTCCATGGGATTTTCCAGGCAAGAGTACTGGAGTGGGTTGCCATTGCCTTCTCCCTTTTTGTTTGTAATTTAAGAACTGAAGATTGGCATTCACTTTTTGTTGATATTCTCTAAGCTTCACTGTACACACACAGCTTCTGTCACATAGAATTGCCCATAATTAGCTGAAGTTGAACTACTCAAACTAAGATTTCAAGTTAATATTATATCTTTTTCTTTTTTTGCCGGGGGCGGGGCACACTGCTGCATGTGGAACTTCCCCAACCAGGGATGGAACCCATGTCCCCTGCAGTGGAAGCACAGAGTCTTAACCACTGGACCACAAGGAAGTTCAAAGTTAACATTATATCTGATCAGAAAGTAGAGTGAATCATTTACTTTGAAAATAAAATACAAAAGAAGGCGGAGGAATAGGACGGGGAGACCACTTTCTCCCCCACAAATTCATCAAAAGAACATTTAAACGCCAAGTAAATTCCACAAAACAACTTCTGAATGCCGGCAGAGGACATCAGGCACCTAGAAAAGCAGCCCATTGTCTTCGAAAGGAGGTAGAAAAATATAAAAGACAAAAAAAGAGACAAAAGAGGGAAGGACGGAGTTACGTCCAGGGAAGGGAGTCTTAAAAAAGAGAGAAGTTTCCAAACACCAGGAAACACTCTCACTGCCAAGTCTGTGCCGAGCCTTGGAAGCACAGAGGGCAACATAACAGGGAAGAAAAATAAATAAACAATTAAAACCCACAGATTACGAGCCCAACGGTAACTCCCCCAGCGGAGAAGCAGCGCAGATGCCTGCACCAGCCACTAGCAAGCGGGGGCGGGGCAGGGAGGCGCGGGCTGCATCACTTAAAGATCTGGCCTGAATGCCCGGAGCGCTTTCTGCGCGAACTAACTTGGACTAGCAAACCAGACTGCGGGACAGATACCACACGAAAAGCCAGTCCTAACCTAAGAAGCCACCACGCCCACGCACAGAACAAAGGCTGAACAGAGATAGCCGGCTGCAGACCATCCCCCTCTGGTGACAGGCAGCCAGAGCCGGAAGGGGGCAATCGCAGCCCCAGAGAGATGTTATCTACAAAACTGTAAGCAGGCGTTTTTGCAAACTAAGACTTCTTGGTGTTCTGGACGGTCAACATCCGCCTGAGAAGGTGCGCCGGTTGTACACCCAGAAAAGCGAGCGGCCGGGAGGCGATAAGTCGCAGCGACCACAGTCGCCAAACACCTCATCACCTGAGCTGCTCAGACCCGGGAAGTGCACAAAACTCAGGCCCAACCGAGTCTGCGCCTCTGAGGACTACCCGAGTGCCTGAACCTGAGAGGCTTAGACCTGGGAGGTGCATGCAGCCCAGGGCTGGCCTCCGATGGTTCCCTGCGGAGCAACCTAGAGCCTAAGCAGTGTGGGCAGGGAAGCTACACCCGCCGCCAGCGGAGGCAGGCCCAGTGTGGCTGAGGCACTGCGAGCACACACCAGTGTTATTTGTTTGCAGCGTCCCTCCCTCCCCACAGCGCGACTGAACAAGTGAGCGCCCCCCTCCCACCAAAAAAAGTGTCCACCACCGCCCCCTTGTGTCAGGGCAGAAATCAGACACTGAAGAGACCAGCAAACAGAAGAAGCTATAACAGAGGGAACCACCTAGGAAGCGACAGGTGCAATAGATTAAAACCCTGTCGTTAGTACCGACTACATAGGAAGGGGCCTATAGATCTTGAGAAATATATGCCAGACCAAGGAACTAGCCGAAAATGAACTCCCACAACAACACCAGACAAAGTCCTAGATATATTTTTACTATTTTTACGATCATTCTTTCTTTTTTTTTATTTTTTAAAAAAATTTAAGTCCTCTATTACTCCCTTAATTTTCACTTTTATAACCTACTATTTGCAAAAAAAAAAAGACCCTATTTTTTTAAAAGCAAACTTCATATATATATTTTTTATAATTTTTGTGACTTTGTTTTTTTTCTCTTTCTTTCATTTTTTTTTCTTCTTTTCTTTAACATCGTATTTTTGAAATTCCAAACTCTACTGTAGATTTTTAATTTTTGCTTTTTGGTATTTGTTATCAATTTTGTACCTTTTTTTAAAATAATTTTTGTGACTTTTTTTCTCTTTTTCTTCTTCTTTTCTTTAACATTGTATTTCTGAAATTCCAAACTCTACTCTAGATTTTTAATTTTTGCTTTTTTGTGCTACTATTGCTAAGTCACTTCAGTCGTGTCCGACTCTGTGCCACCCCATAGACGGCAGCTCACTAGGCTCCCCCGTCCTTGGAATTCTCCAGGCAAGAACACTGGAGTGGGTTGCCATTTCCTTCTCCAGTGGATGAAGGTGAAAAGTGAAAGGGAAGTCACTGAGTCGCATACGACTCAGCGACCCCATGGACTGCAGCCTACCAGGCTCCTCCATCCATGGGATTTTCCAGGCAGGAGTACTGGAGTGGGGTGCCATTGCCTTCTCTGTTGCTTTTTTGTATTTGTTATCAATTTTGTACCTATATTTTTTTTATAATTTTTGTGACTTTTTTTTTCTCTCTTTTTCTTCTTCTTTTCTTTAACATTGTATTTCTGAAATTCCAAACTCTAGATTTTTAATTTTTGCTTTTTGGTATTTGTTATCAATTTTGTACCTATATTTTCTTTATAATTTTTGTGACTTTGTATTTTTTAATCTTTCTTTTTCTTCTTCTTTTCTTTAACATTGT
This sequence comes from Bubalus bubalis, assembly GCF_019923935.1. NCBI lineage: Eukaryota > Metazoa > Chordata > Mammalia > Artiodactyla > Bovidae > Bubalus > Bubalus bubalis. The sequence goes on from NC_059158.1 coordinate 24,648,017, forward strand.
ATCTTTGAAATTCCAAACTCTACTCTAGATTTTTAATTTTTGCTTTTTGGTATTTGTTATCAATTTTGTACCTTTAAGAACCCAATCTTCAGTACCCATTTTTATTTGGGAGCGAGATTACTGGCTTGACTGCTCTCTCCCTCTTTGGACTCTCCTTTTTCTCCACCAGGTCGCCTGTGTCTCCTCCCTAACCCCTCTCTGCTCTACCCAACTCTGTGAATTTCTGTGTGTTCCAGACAGTGGAGAACACTTAGGGAACTGATTACTGGCTGGATCTGTCTCTCTCCTTTTCATTCCCTCCTTTTATCCTCCTGGCCACCTCTGTCTCCTTCCTCCCTCCTCTCTTCTCTGTATGACTCTGTGAACATCTCTGAGCAGTTCAGTTGTGGAGTGCACATAAGGAAGTGATTACTGGCTAACCTGCTCTCTCCTCTGTTGATTCCACCTCACCTCATTCAGGTCACCTCTAACTCCCTCCTCCCTCTTCTCTTCTCCATGTAACTCTGTGAACCTCTCTGGGTGTCCCTCACTGTAGAGAAACTTTTCATCTTTAACCTAGATGTTTTATCAATGGTGCTGTATAGAAGGAGAAGTTTTGAGACTACTGTAAAAATAAGACTGAAAACCAGAAGCAGGAGGCTTAAGTCCAAATCCTGACTCCAGAGAACTCCTGACTCCAGGGAACATTAATTGACAGGAGCTCATCAAACACCTCCATACCTACACTGAAACCAAGCACCACACAAGGGCCAACATGTTCCAGAGCAAGACATACCACGCAAATTCTCCAGCAACACAGGAACACAGCCCTGAGCTCCAATATACAGGCTGCCCAAAGTTACTACAAAACCATAGACATCTCATAACTCATTACTGGACACTTCACTGCACTCCAGAGAGAAGAAATCCAGCTCTACCAACCAGAACACTGACACAAGCTTCCCTAACCAAGAAACCTTGACAAGCCACCTGTACAAACCCACACACAGCAAGGAAACTCCACAATAAAGAGAACTCCACAAACTGCCAGAATACAGAAAGGATACTCCAAACTCAGCAATATAAACAAGATGAAGAGACAGAGGAATACCCAGCAGGTAAAGGATCAGGATAAATGCCCACCAAACTAAACAAAAGAGGAAGAGATAGGGAATCTACCTGATAAAGAATTCTGATTAATGATAGTGAAAATGATCCAAAATCTTGAAATCAAAATGGAATCTCAGTTAAATAGCCTGGAGACAAGGATCGAGAAGATGCAAGAAGGTTTCAACAAGGACCTAGAAGAAATGAAAAAGAGCCAATATATAATGAATAATGCAATAAATGAGATCAAAAACACTCTGGAGGCAACAAATAGTAGAATAACTGAGGCAGAAGATAGGATTAGTGTATTAGAAGGTAGAATGGTAGAAATAAGTGAATCAGAGAGGAAAAAAGAAAAACGAATTAAAATAAATGAGGACAATCTCAGAGACCTCCAGGACAATATTAAACGTTACAGCATTCGAATCATAGGGGTCCCAGAAGAAGAAGACAAAAAGAAAGACCATGAGAAAATACTTGAGGAGATAATAGTTGAAAACTTCCCTAAAATGGGGAAGGAAATAATCACCCAAGTCGAAGAAACCCAGAGAGTCCCAAACAGGATAAACCCAAGGCGAAACACCCCAAGACACATATTAATCAAATTAACAAAGATCAAAGACAAAGAACAAATATTAAAAGCAGCAAGGGAAAAACAACAAATATCACACAAGGGAATTCCCATAAGGATAACAGCTGATCTTTCAATAGAAACTCTTCAAGCCAGGAAGGAATGGCAAGACATACTTAAAGTGATGAAAGAAAATAACCTACAGCCCAGATTACTGTACCCAGCAAGGATCTCATTCAAATATGAAGGAGAAATCAAAAGCTTTACAGACAAGCAAAAGCTGAGAGAATTCAGCACCACCAAACCAGCTCTCCAACAAATGCTAAAGAATATTCTCTAGACAGGAAACACAAAAACGGTGTATAAACTCGAACCCAAAACAATAAAGTAAATGGCAACGGGATCATACTTATCAATAATTTCCTTAAACATAAATGGGTTGAATGCCCCAACCAAAAGACGAAGACTGGCTGAATGGATACAAAAACAAGACCCCTATATATGTTGTCTACAAGAGACCCACCTCAAAACAGGGGACACATAGAGACTGAAAGTGAAGGGCTGGAAAAAGATTTTCCATGCAAATAGGGACCAAAAGAAAGCAGGAATAGCAATACTCATATCAGATAAAATAGACTTTAAAACAAAGGCTGTGAAAAGAGACAAAGACGGTCACTACATAATGATCAAAGGATCAATCCAAGAAGAAGATATAACAATTATAAATATATATGCACCCAACATAGGAGCACTGCAATATGTAAGACAAATGCTAACAAGTATGAAAGGGGAAATTAACAATAACACAATAATAGTGGGAGACTTTAATACCCCACTCACACCTATGGATAGATCACTAAACAGAAAATTAACAAGGATACACAAACTTTAAACAATACAATAGACCAATTAGATCTAATTGATATCCATAGGATATTTCACCCCAAAACAATGAATTTCACCTTTTTCTCAAGCGCACATGGAACCTTCTCCAGGATAGATCACATCCTGGGCCATAAATCTAGCCTTGGTAAATTCAAAAAATTGAAATCATTCCAAGCATCTTTTCTGACCACAATACAGTAAGATTAGATCTCAATTACAGGAGAAAAACTATTAAAAATTCCAACATATGGAGGCTGAACAACATGCTGCTGAATAACCAACAAATCACAGAATAAATCAAAAAAGAAATCAAAATTTGCATAGAAACAAATGAAAATGAAAACACAACAACCCAAAACCTGTGGGACACTGTAAAAGCAGTCCTAAAGGGAAAGTTCATAGCAATACAGGCATACCTCAAGAAACAAGAAAAAAGCCAAATAAATAACCTAACTAAGAAGGCAATGGCACCCCACTCCAGTACTCTTGCCTGGAGAATCCATGGACGGAGGAGCCTGGTTGGCTGCAGTCCATGGGGTCACTAAGAGTCGGACACGACTGAGCAACTTCACTTTCACTTTTTACTTTCATGCATTGGAGAAGGAAATGGCAACCCACTCCAGTGTTCTTGCCTGGAGAATCCCAGGGACGGGGAAGCCTGGTGGGCTGCCGTCTATGGGGTGGCACAGAGTCGGACACGACTGAAGTGACTTAGCAGCAGCAGCAGCAGCACACCTAAAGCAACTAGAAAAGGAAGAAATGAAGAACCCCAGGGTTAGTAGAAGGAAAGAAATCTTAAATTAGGGCAGAAATAAATGCAAAAGAAACAAAAGAGACCATAGCAAAAATCAACAAAGCCAAAAGCTGGTTCTTTGAAAGAATCAATAAAATTGACAAATCATTAGCCAGACTCATCAAGAAACAAAGGGAGAAAAACCAAATCAACAAAATTAGAAATGAAAATGGAGCGATGACAACAGACAACATAGAAATACAAAGGATCATGGGACTACTATCAGCAATTATATGCCAATAAAATGGACAACGTGGAAGAAATGGACAAATTCTTAGAAAAGTACAACTTTCCAAAACTGGACCAGGAAGAAATAGAAAATCTTAACAGACCCATCACAAGCACGGAAATTGAAACTGTAATCAGAAATCTTCCAGCAAACAAAAGCCCAGGTCCAGACAGCTTCGCAGCTGAATTCTACCAAAAATTTAGAGAAGAGCTAACACCTATCCTACTCAAACTCTTCCAGAAAATTGCAGAGGAAGGTAAACTTCCAAACTCATTCTATGAGGCCACCATCACCCTAATACCAAAACCTGACAAAGATGCCACAAAAAAAAGAAAACTACAGGCCAATATCACTGATGAACATAGATGCAAAAATCCTTAACAAAATTCTAGCAATCAGAATCCAACAACACATTAAAAAGATCATACACCATGACCAAATGGGCTTTATCCCAGGGATGCAAGGATTCTTCAATATCCACAAATCAATCAATGTAATACACCACATTTACAAATTGAAAAATAAAAACCATATGATTATCTCAATAGATGCAGAGAAAGCCTTTGACAAAATTCAACATCCATTTATGATCAAAACTCTCCAGAAAGCAGGAATAGAAGGAACATACCTCAACATAATAAAAGCTATATATGACAAACCCACAGCAAACATTATCCTCAATGGTGAAAAATTAAAAGCATTTCCCCTAAAGTCAGGAACAAGACAAGGGTGCCCACTTTCACCATTACTATTCAACATAGTTTTGGCCACAGCAATCAGAGCAGAAAAATAAATAAAAGGGATCCAAATTGGAAAAGAAGTAAAACTCTCACTGTTTGCAGATGACATGATCCTTTACATAGAAAACCCTAAAGACTCCACCAGAAAACTACTAGAATTAATCAATGAATATAGTAAAGTTGCAGGATATAAAATCAACACACAGAAATCCCTTGCATTCCTATACACTAATAATGAGAAAATAGAGAAATTAAGGAAACGATTCCATTCACCATTGCAATGAAAAGAATAAAATACTTAGGAATATATCTACCTAAAGAAACTAAAGACATATATATAGAAAACTATAAAACACTGGTGAAAAAAATCAAAGAGGACACTAATAGATGGAGAAATATACCATGTTCATGGATTGGAAGAATCAATATAGTGAAAATGAGTATACTACCCAAAGCAATTTATAGATTCAATGCAATCCCTATCAAGCTACCAATGGTATTCTTCACAGAGCTAGAACAAATAATTTCACAATTTGTATGGAAATACAAAAAACCTCGAATAGCCAAAGCAATCTTGAGAAAGAAGAATGGAACAGGAAGAATCAACCTGCCTGACTTCAGGCTCTACTACAAAGCCACAGTTATCAAGACAGTATGGTACTGTCACAAAGACAGAAATATAGATCAATGGAACAAAATAGAAAGCCCAGAGATAAATCCACGCACGTATGGACACCTTATCTTTGACAAAGGAGGCAAGAACATACAATGGATTAAAGACAATCTCTTTAACAAGTGGTGCTGGGAAAAGTGGTCAACCACTTGTAAAAGAATGAAACTAGAACACTTTCTAACACCATACACAAAAATAAACTCAAAATGGATTAAAGATCTGAACATAAGACCAGAAACTATAAAACTCCTAGAGGAGAACATAGGCAAAACACTCTCCGACATACATCACAGCAGGATCCTCTATGACCCACCTCCCAGAATATTGGAAATAAAAGCAAAAATAAACAAATGGGACCTAATTAAACTTAAAAGCTTCTGCATAACAAAGGAAACTATAAGCAAGGTAAAAAGATAGCCTTCAGAATGGGAGAAGATAATAGCAAATGAAGCAACTGAGAAACAACTAATCTCGAGAATATACAAGCAACTCCTACAGCTCAATTCCAGAAAAATAAATGACCCAATCAAAAAATGGGCCAAAGAAGTAAATAGACATTTCTCCAAAGAAGACATACAGATGGCTAACAAACACATGAAAAGATGCTCAACATCACTCATTATCAGAGAAATGCAAATCAAAACCACTATGAGGTACCATTTCACACCAGTCAGAATGGCTGCGATCCAAAAATCTACAAGCAATAAATGCTGGAGAGGATGTGGAGAAAAGGGAACCCTCTTCCACTGTTGGTGGGAATGCAAACTAGTACAGCCACTATGGAGAACAGTGTGGAGATTCCTTAAAAAACTGGAAATAGAACTGCCTTATGATCCAGCAATCCCACTGCTGGGCATACACTCTGAGGAAACCAGAAGGGAAAGAGACACGTGTACCCCAATGTTCATCGCAGCACTGTTTATAATAGCCAGGACATGGAAGCAACCTAGATGTCCATCAGCAGATGAATGGATAAGAAAGCCGTGGTACATATACACAATGGAGTATTACTCAGCCATTAAAAAGAATACATTTGAATCAGTTCTAATGAGGTGGATGAAACTGGAGCCTATTATACAGAGTGAAGTAAGCCAGAAAGAAAAACACCAATACAGTATACTAACGCATATATATGGAATTTAGAAAGATGGTAACAATAACCTTGTATATAAGACAGAAAAAGAGACACTGATGTATAGAACAGTCTTTTGGACTCTGCGGGAGAGGGAGAGAGCAGGATGATTTGGGAGAATGGCACTGAAACATGTATAATATCATACGAAACGAGTTGCCAGTCCAGGTTCGATGCACGATACTGGATGCTTGGGGCTGGTGCACTGGGACGACCCAGAGGGATGGTATGGGGAGGGAGGAGGGAGGAGGGTTCAGGATGGGAACACGTGTATACCTGTGGTGGATTCATGTTGATATATGGCAAAACCAATACAATATTGTAAAGTTAAATAAAATAAAATATATATAAAAATAAAAAAAATAAAATACATAAAAATTACAAAGACTTTGTCAATCTAACATATGATCTCAAAAGGCAATGGCTAAATTAGGAACCACTCAGCCACTTTCAAAATATGTTTTCAAAATGATATTTTTTACATAGGTTTATTGAGGTAGCACTGATATACAACAAAGAACTGCACATATGTAAATAAACAATACGATAATACACAAACACCTATGATACCATTACACAATGGTGGGGGGAAGAAATGGAGGCCATTGTGGGCAGGGGTGGGTCAGCCTCCCCACTTTCTCACATTACAGTACAGGAACACAGACACATTCAGACATCTCTACAAAAAAAGAAGTCTGGGTTCTGAAGTCATAGAGTGGAGGCACAACTTTTTTCACATAGAGTGAACACAACTTCTTTCACTCAGTTCCACACAAGCCATCAGTTTCACACTATAAAAGAAAATAATCAAGAATAAATTCAGGTCAGTCATCATAGGTGGGGACATTCTGAACAAATTTCCACTACTCAAAATGTTCAAATCCAGAGCATCCCCATAACCCAACCCCTCTCCCACTTCTGGCCCTCCAGAGTCTCACCTTTAGGAGCCATGAGAGATACATTAGGGCCTCAGATCCTGTCTTCTCCTGGGATAGAACAGAACTTGGTCAGAGCCCACAGGAGTTAAGACTAAAGGAGACAATACAAGGTGGGTGAACCCCTCCAGGGGGTTCCCATCTACACTATCTCAAGGGTCTCAGGGTTCACCCATACACACACCTGTCCATACTTACTTGCAGTCTGAGTATAGCTCCCTCCATCTGTGGGTAAAAGATATCATGTGAGAGGCCTGGGGGGAGGCAGAGCCTTGAGGTTCTATAGGAATCCCTTAGTCCTGAATCCCAGGGAATTTTCCAGAACCGTGAATGCAGATCCAGGGCAGGATTGAGAAACATGAGGAAAGAGGGTTTATGGGAACTGTACCACTCCCGTTCTGGATGTCTATACTTAGCTGCTAGAAATCAGATCCCCATTACGGGAATCATCAAAGTGAGAAGGTAATCCTCTTTTACACACATGCCTTTCAAAAGAGTGTTAGAGGGCTTCCCTGGTGGCTCAGTGATAAAGAATTCGCCTGCTAATGCAAGAGACACAGATTCGATCCCTGGTCCAGGAAGATTCCAAATACTGTGAAGCAACCAAGTCCCTGAGCCACAACTCTTGAGCCTGTGCTCTGGAACCCGGGAGTTGCAACCACTGAGCCCACACGCCCTAGAGCCAGTGCTCCACAACAAAAGAAGCCATCGCAAGGAGAAGCCCGCGCACAACCACTAGAGTAGCTCCCGGCTCACTGCAACTAGAGAAAACCTGCGCAGTAACAAAGACCCAACGCGGCCATAAATAAATAAAATTATTTTTAAAAAAGAGTGTTAGAAACAGGACCTCAGACTGGGTAAGTGCGTGTATGTAGATGGTGCCTCCCAGCACTGAGGCAAGAGACTGGACATTTTCTGTCTTGAAACCCTCTGGGAGCACAAGAAAACTCAGATTTCACTCCTCTCCCTACCTGAGCGTTTCTTCCTCCAGATCACAGCTCCAGCCACTGCCAATACGAGGAATACCAGGCCAACAATGATGCCCATGGTGAGGAAGAGGGTCTGAGGAGGTTCTGTGGAGTCAAGGGAAGAGCCCTGACCTCAGGCTTGAGCCCTGACATTGCTGAACTGACTCCTGAAGGGCTCCTGCTTTATCTGAGAGGACACTCCAGCCCCATCCCCCTCCTTACCCCATCTCAGGGTGACGGGCTCCTGAAGCCCCTCATGCTGCACATGGCACGTGTATCTCTGCTCCTCTCCAGAAGGCACCACCAGGGCTGCCCACTTCTGGAAGGTTCCATCTCCTGAAGGCCTGGTCTCCACAATCTCCATGTCCTGGGTCTGGTCCTCCCCGTCACGCTGCCAGGTCAGTGAGATCTCTGCCCGGTAGAAGCCCAGGGCCCAGCACCTTAGGGTGACCTCACGGTCAGAGATGGGGTGTCGGGTCACATGGGTCTTCGGAGGAACTGAGGAAAAAGGTGAGAAAATTTAGGAACTTTGTATTAATTCTAACAGCCCACATGAGGGGGCACTTCTGTGACCATTCTGAGAATGGAGGGAATAAATGGTGTGAGAGGTGAGAGTGCAAAAGACATGAGCCTGGACCCCAGGATATGGGAAAACTTCTTATGCTTTGAGAAGTTCTAGAAACAGGATAAAACAGCCCAGGGTAGGAGGCTCCAGGTCTCTGAGTGAGACAATACAGACTTCTGGTCCTGACCTAGGTGAAGACCGAGTTGACTCAAAAAATCTGGAGCTCAGGTGGCCAGTGAAGAAGGCATGGGGCAGAGAAAAAAGTGAGAGAGTAAAGCACTAAGACTTAGGCCAAAGTCAAATAAATCTGCTAATAAATTATTTCAGAGACCTCCACATCCAGAGAGACAGAACCTTTTAATTGTCCTGAGAAGGACATTTGGTTTTTAAACAGCCTCACAGAACACAGCAAAAACAAGATGCAAAGAATACCTGTTAAGCAAATGAATGTAACAACGTATTTAAACCTGAGAGTGTCACTGCTTTAGAATTCTTTACATCTGCTTCTTCTCCACACCTCTTGCTTCTCTAGCCCTTCTCTCTGTTTCTCACATCCCTCATCCCCCTTAGTCTCCACCAACTTCTCATCCCTGAACTGTCGCACAAGAACCACCACCTAACCTGCCACCCATAGACTATTCTCTCCACAGTGGTCAGGAGTGCCATTTCAGACACTGAGTAAGAATCTTTAAGCCTTACTCTAAGGATCCAAGTGGTGGAGGAGAGGGGGAAGAATGCTAGTGTCAAGCCTATGCTTTTGCCCTTAAGGTTGGGCTAGTTGGAGGTACAGCCCCAACCTGAGGTGAGATCTGGGAGGGCCCGGGGCCCCTGGTACCTGCGCGCAGTAGCGTCTCCTTCCCCTTCTCCAGGTATTTGCGAAGCCAGTCCACGCAGTCGGTCTCCAGGTATGCCCGGTACAGTTCCGCTGTTCCCTCCATCTCCCACTTGCGCCGGATGATCTGAGCCACCGTGCCCGCCGCGGACCAGGAGCGCATGTCCTCGTTCAGCGTGATGTAATCCACGCCGTCGTAGGCGAAGTGCTCGTACCCTCGGACAATGCGGCCGTCCGGCCCGACATCGCAGCCAGACAGCCAAAGGAAGCTGTGCGATTCTGCCCCGCCCCCGCGGTTAGCACCGCCCACTTAGCCCCCCCAGCGCTCAACCTAGCTTTCCTCCCTCTCCAGACTCCCGGGCGGTGATTGCTCAGAGCCCGTTTTTCTCCTAAGTTGAAAACGCAATCCCTGTGAATCCTAGTTCCTAGTGGGCTCTTCCCAGACCGAAGAGAGGTCGGAGGATCTCCTGACCTCGGGGGCGAAACCTCGGACCCGGGAACTCAGGGGGACCCCGGGTCATCGCAGGGGAATGCAGGGCTTGAGACTCACCCAACTCGCTGTGGTTGTGGTTGCCAACGATGACCTTCAGGTTCGACCGCGAATCCTGCGAATGTTCTCTGGCTATCTGGGTTTGCCGGTCCCAGTACTCTGGCCCCTCCTGCTCCATCCACGGCGCCCGCGGCTCCACCCTCGGATTCGCGGTGTCGCTGTTGTATCTTACGAACTGAGTGTCGTCCAGATAACCGACAGATTGATAAAGGTCCCTCCCGAGGTTAGGACGCGATACCAAAATATGGAAGTACCTCAAGGAGTGGACCCCTGGGGCCGGGAGGGGCTGCCACCCGGGCCGACGCTCCTTCGGGCGCGGGTCCCCATGTCCGAGGTGAATGTGACCTGTAGGGGATAAGGGGACGAGGGGGCGTGCGAGACGGAAGAGGGCCGGTGGGAGACTCGAGTGGTGAGAGGAGAGGGCTGGAGGCTCGGAAGGGACAGGGGAGGGTCAGGACGGGACGGGGCCGAGGTAGTGGGTTTGGTCTCGGGGCCATAGAAACGCGTCTTCCCCGGCTGTCCTTCGCCCCAGACAGGCGGTCCCCTGGCTTCTCCTGCAGAGGCTATTTCGTCTCGACCCCGCACTCACCCGCCCAGGTCTCGGTCAGGGCCAAGGATCCCGAGAGCAGCAGGAGGAGGGTTCGCGGCTCGGTGACCCTCATGCTTGGGATTTTGGACGAATGTGAGTTCGAACTAGTCTGAGAACTTCGTAACAGGGAACCGCGGTGGCGCTGATTGGCTTCCCTAGAAACCAATAGACCGAGACCTGGAGCATCATCATAGGTTTCCAGGAAGAAGGACCTGACACAGTTTGAGAGAGAAGTGAAACTGTGGGGAGGTGATGGGGAATCCCCAGTGCTTAGCTTCAGTGTCCCAGACGCCAACCCCCGCCCCTAGAACCTGAGACCTTGAGCGCCACACCCAGGGCACCTGGGACTTTGTGCCCCGCCCCTCTCCTCAAGGCTGCACCAAGAGCACTTTGCCTCCCTGGCGCTGGGACTGTTTGAGAAAACCAAGGAGAAACCTTGGTTTTCCTTGGGTTCCAAGGAGAAACCCCCAGGCTGGGATCAGCCCCTTTGTCTTTCCTTCCCCAGTTCCCTCTCCCTGACTTGCATCCCTATTCACTCATCCCTAGGGCACTCTCCTAGGAAAAACAAACTTCCAAGGAATAGGGTGCCAGAAGGCAACTTGGTCTTAGGAAAGCTGGTGAAGAAACAGTGGTATGCTCATAAAACTGGGGGCAGTTGTGTATGTAGAGATTCCTATAGAGACCAGCTTCCTGTTTGCTTGTTAACCATAATCCTGATGTCCCCTGAATGATTGCACATCTAATCTGTAAAAGTAATGATTTCACCCTTCCCATGTGAATGTGTCTAAACACCTCTGCAAACTGGTCTTACGAAAGCTGGTGAAGAAACAATGGTATGCTCATGAAACTGGGGGCAGTTGTGTATGTAGAGATTCCTATTTCAAACAGGAAACCAGCTTCCTGTTTGCTTGTTAACCATAATCCTGATGTCCCCTGGATGACTGAGCATCTAATCTGTAAAAGTAATGATTTTACCCTTCCCGTGTGAATGTGTCTAAACACCTCTGCAATAACCAAAGTTCATAACTTCACTTTCCCAAACCGTGGCTCCAGGCTTTTATACTTTAAAATTACCTTTATTCCATAGCCCTGAGTTTTCCTGTCAGAGTCTCAGCACATGGTCAATACAGAAAAGCCCATGGAAGCACAGTTTCTTCCTGCAGAAGACCTGTGCCTATGCAGTAATTTACTACAGTGACTAGGTGATGACAGGAGAGGCTAAACCATTGAAAGAAGATTTCTTACTAATTACATTTTCAGAGAGGAGGGGGCATGGCACACCACACAGAGCCACAGGGGGAAGCACCAAGTTTGGCCAGAAGGTCAAGGAGAGGGAGAAAGCATGGCTCAGAACTTTCATGGCATTTTCCTCAGGGCTGAAGGAAAGCAAAGGAGGGCTGGAGAAACATCTTAGGATTGGCTGGTTTGAATAAGGTCATTGGCAGGTTCTGGGAGACAGGGCCTGTCTCTAGGTGCCTGGTACCTGGCCCTGGATAACGAGAGCTGAGGAATATTGCTTCCTGGAATGTAAGACCTGATAGAAGTGTGTATGTGTGTGTGTTCGCACTCAGTCATGTCCAACTCTTTGCGACCCCATAGACTGTAGCCCGCCAGGCTCTGCTATAGAAGAGGTGGTTCCAGATATGGACTCTGGATTGTCTAGTTTGCAAAGAAAAGGCTGCTCCTGGGCAAGCCCTTTGCTGTCTCTAAGAATTGGTCAGCTCTAGAGCGCAAGTCTCTCCCCAGTTATCCAGACCACAAATGGCAGAGCATCAAGAATACAGAAAATAAGAAATATTATTAACACATTATATTTCAACCAGAGTGTACAAACTTTAATCCCCTCAAAGTTGCAAGTGTTCAGTGCAATCAAAGTGTCCTTCACGAACACTCCTGCATCGTCTATGTTTGTGATCCACACCTAAGCGATGTGCACATTTTATTGGGCACTTGGTATTATTTTCTTTAACCTGATTGACATAAGGAGACATTTGGTTTTTAGGCAGCCTCACAGAACAGAGCAAATACAAGATGCAAAGAATACCTGTTAAGCAAATCAATGTAACATCATATTTAAACCTGAGAGTGTCACTGCTTTAGAATAATTTTACATCTGTTTCTTCTCCACACCTCTTGCTTCTCTAGCCCTTCTCTCTGTCTCTTTCATCCCTCAGGCCCTCTTCTCCCCTTAGTCTCCACCAACTTCTCATCCCTGAATTGTGACACAAGAGCCACCACCTCACCTGCCACCCATGGACTATTCCCCCCACAGTGGTCAGGAGTGTCATTTCAGACATTTTTTAATATTCCAGTGGCTCCATCTCACTCTTGGAAAGCTTCTAGAATGTAAGGCACATGAGCACAGGGGCTTTGTGTTAAAGCTGTTTTGGTTAAAGCTGTACCTCCAGCATATAAAGCTATGTTTGATACATAGTGAGCACTAGATTAATCATTGTTGAACAAATGAAATAAACAAACCTGATTGTATTAAAGTCTGATGGCATCATATACAAATCAGAAAATTTTTTAAAGTAGAAAAATTAGGAAAGATTTTATGTTGTTCAACTAGTATATGCGAGAGTTCATAAATTCATTCCAGTGGAGAAAATGTTTTATATGTTGCACAGTTGAGCCTGTGCATTCGTTTTCTATTGCTGCATAAAATGTTACCACAAATGTAGTTGCTCTAACAAGAGCCATTTCAATGCTCACAGTTCTGTGGATCAGAAGTCCAGGTGCAGTATGGAGAGGGTCTCTGTTCAGCATTTCATGAAGTTGTGTTTGCAACTAGAGCTTAAGGTCCTCCTCCAAGCTCATGCAGAACTCTTTGCAGAATTTTACATCTTACAGTTGTAGCACTGAGGTCCCCATTTCCTTTCTTGAGGTCGGTAGAATGCTGCTCTCAGCGCCTCTGGCCACCAGCATGCCTTGCTATGTGGGCCCGTCCATTTCAAGCCCTCCCCCACACTGAATCCCTTTCACTGTTTGTTCAGTAATAACCTAGTTGGGTTAAGAGTTCACTTGATTAGGTCTGGATTACCCATGATCATCCCCTGTTGTAAACTCAACTGATATGAACCTAATTACATATGAAAATATCCCTTCACAGTACCACTTGCATTAGTGTTTGATCAAATAACTGGGAGAATGTGAATAATGAGAAGTTGGTTATTCCCGGCTGTTTTAGAATCTGCCTAATATAGCCTTGTTCTTCCTTTGGGTTTAATTGGGTTACAGTTGGTAATGGAAATTCAAATAAATAAAATTTTGTAAATAGTAATAACATGCTTTCTGTCCATTTAACCATGGGGATTCTTCTTAAATCTTAAAACTAAATGGTATGTTTAATAGAAAGTGTTAGTCGTTCAGTTGTGTCCAACTCTTTGTGACCCCAAAGATTATAGCCCACCAGTCTCCTCTGTCCATAAATTCTCCAAGCAAGAATACTGGAGTGGGTTGCCATTTCCTTCTCCAGGGGATCTTCCTGACCCAGGGATCGAACCCACATCTCCCTATTGCAGGCAAATTCTCTACCATCTGATACACCAGGGAAGCCCTATGTTTGACATCCTATTGTTAATTTACAACAGATCAAAAATAAAATGCAATAATCCATTATTTTCTTTGGATGCTGTAATAACTATGTACTGCTGTAAAAGTGAGAATTTCAAAAAACAAATAATTATTATGTTCCACAGTTTTCCAGAATCAGAATTTCAGGAGAGGTTTACTTGAATTCTGGTTAGGGCCTCTCATAGGTTTCGATGAAGCTGTCAGCCAAGGCTGCATCATCCAAAGGCTTAACTAGGGCAAGAAATTCACTTTAAACATGGTCACCCACATGGCTGTTGGAAGAGGCCTCATTTCCCTCCTGGATGGTCCTGGGAGGCCTCAGTTCTGAGCGATACTAACTTTCCTTAAAGCAGCTAATGACTAGGCAGCAATCTTCCGCCAGAGCAAGTGATCTGAGAGACGGCAGCCAAGATGGAAGCTGTATTGTGTTTGATGTCATAGGCCCAGAGTCACACACCATTACATCAGCTTGCTCTCTCAGTTACAAGTGAATCATTGGGACTTCCTGTTTGTTCAGTGGCAAAGACTCCATGCTCCTAATGCAGGGTGCCCAGGTTGGAACCTTGGTCAGAAAACTAGGTCCCACATGCTGCAACTGAGAACTGGTGCAGCCAAACAAATAAAAGATTATAAGTGAATTACTAAGTCCAACCCAAACTCAAGAGCAGAAAATGAAGCTCCACTTCTGGAAGGGAGGAATATAAAAGAATTTACCCACATGTTAAAATCAAAATTAAATATTCTTTCAGGATTTTGTAAATCAAATGCTTCCTTTAGTCAATTATTCTTGAGTGCTTCAAACTTCTTTTTGGAACGTAATAATAAAAGTTTGCAGGTCTTCCCTGTAGCTCAAATGATAACGAATCAGCCTGCAATGCAGGAGACCAGGGTTCAAACCCTGGGTTGGGAAGTTCCTCTGGAGAAGAGAATGGCAATGCACTCCAGTATTCTTGCCTGGAGAATTCCATGGATAGAGGAGCCTGGCAGATTATAGTCCATGGGATCGCAAAAAATCGGACACAACTGAGTGAGTAACACTATTACTACTAATAAAAGTTGGAGACAGAGAAGTGAGATACCCCAAGGTCTCTAAGATTTCCCTGCAAATTCTATACACTGAAAACATGTAGTAGCTATATGTAAATGATTAGGTAGCTATGGACAATTGAGTTCAGTTCAGTTCAGCCACTCAGTTGTGTCCGACTCTTTGTGACCCCAGGAACCGCAGCACACCAGGCCTCCCTGTCCATCACCAACTCCCGGAGTCTACCCAAACCCATGTCCATCGAGTCGGTGATGCCATCCAACCATCTCAATCTCTGTTGTCCCCTTCTCCTCCTGCCCTCAATCTTTCCCAGCATCAGGGTCTTTTCAAATGAGTCAGCTCTTTGCATCAGGTAGCCAACGTATTGGAGTTTCAGCTTCAACATCAGTCCTTCCTATGAACACCCAGGACTGATCTCCTTTAGAATAGACTGGTTTGATCTCCTTGCAGTCCAAGGGACAATTCTGATCTAGGTAAAACTTTGTTCCTAGATCAAAATTAGCCATTCCTGTCTAATGAGTCACATCAAAACTGTTGTCATGATACTAAGCTCGGAGTGGGGAGGGAGACTAAAGTAAGAGATTCTTATTTTTCTTTTTTTTTCTTTCCTTTCAATTGAAGGATAATTGCTTAACAGTATTTTGTGGGGGTTTTTGGTCATACATCAATAAGAAATAGCCATAGGTACACCCGTGTCCCACCCTCCTAAACTTTCCTCCCATCTCCCTCCCATGAGATTCTTATTTTTGTAGTTAAAATGAAATCTCATCAGGTAATATTATCAAAGATGATATTCCTTTATATTTTTCCAGCTTAATTTACACTGAGCACAATGCACTTTTTGGTTCCGTAAATGTATTTAAGCCAGGTGAATGTGAAAGTTAACGTAAGTGACGTGTCTAAGCCATCACAAGACCTTAAGCATCAGATTAAACACTGTGCAGCAGAAGACTGACAGAGACGCCAGTGAACAAAAGAGCGAACGGCCTAGACAAAGATATTTCTGTGGCATCCTGGATCCTCTCTCTCGAATACGGTTCACAGCATTTGGCTATGGGTTAGTTCTACTCTGAGTAGGTCTTACTAAGGATCCTTAAACTTTGGTATGTAATTTTCCCTTTCATTGAAAAAAAAATTAATCTGGAATGGCTCACAAACTCCAGTTTCAAAAATACCAGTTTAAGGAGTTCTGATACTCCTCGGAACCCACCTCTGAGATAAGATGTGAAGCTAAGGAGATTTGTCTGATGGTTCGGTGGTTAAAACTCCACACTTCGACGGCAGCAACCACGGGTTCGATCCCTCGTTGGGGCACTAAGATCCTGCATGCCATGCAGTGCAGCCAAAAAAAAAAGAATCAGAGACTAAGAAGCTACCGTGAGCCACTTCTTAATCCCATCTCCCGTATATAACCTCTGTCCTGAAATTTGTGTTTACTGTTCCTCTGAGCTTCTCTAATGATTTTACAGTAAGTGCATATACCCCCAAACCAAATGTTATTTAGTTTGGCCTGTTTTTGACCTTCCTGTTCAGTGAACACATACAGCTTGTATTCTTCCATGACTCAGTGTTATGGGTAGGTGAGTTATCTGATAACTGATAGAAAGATTCACTCATTTTACTGCTGGAAAAGCTTTATAGTTCATGATTGTACCACAGTTATTTTCCTTTGGGTGAACATCTGGTGTTTCAATTTTTGTCATAAACATTAGTGTACATGTCTCCTGGGACACATAGGCAAGCAGCCCCCCAGAGTGAATGATCAGGAGTAAGATTGTTGGGTTATATGATATATGTACTGTAACCATTCTGCTGCTGCTAAGTCGCTTCAGTCGTGTCCGACCCTGTGTGACCCCATAGATGGCAGCCCACCAGGCTCCCCCGTCCCTGGGATTCTCCAGGCAAGGACACTGGACTGGGTTGCCATTTCCTTTTCCAATGCAGGAAAGTGAAAAGTGAAAGTGAAGTCACTCTAGATAAGGCTAATTTGATTTCCAAAGTTCTACTATCAATTTAAATTTTCATTAGGGCTGTGTAAGTGTTCATGTTGTTTGTGTGGTTCCAGAGGAAGCTGTTTTCAGCAGAAAGACAGAAAGCAAGAGGTAAAACCCACTTCCTGTGTTGAAACTCACTTGCGATGCAGATCACCCTGGCATGTTTTTCAGACTCTAACAAAAACTTCATTTCTTCTAGTTTTATTCTGTATATCTGGCATTGTACTTTTTTTTTTTAAACTTTACATAATTGTATTAGTTTTGCCAATTATCAAAATGAATCCGCCACAGGTATACATGTGTTCCCCATCCTGAACCCTCCTCCCTCCTCCCTCCCCATACCATCCCTCTGGGTCGTCCCAGTGCACCAGCCCCAAGCATCCAGTATCGTGCATCGAACCTGGACTGGCAACTCGTTTCATGTATGATATTTTACATGTTTCAATGCCATTCTCCCAAATCTTCCCACCCTCTCCCTCTCCCACCGAGTCCATAAGACTGTTCTATACTTCAGTGTCTCTTTTGCTGTCTCGTACACAGGGTTATTGTTACCATCTTTCTAAATTCCATATATATGCGTTAGTATACTATATTGGTGTTTTTCTTTCTGGCTTACTTCACTCTGTATAATAGGCTCCAGTTTCATCCACCTCATTAGAACTGATTCAAATGTATTCTTTTTAATGGCTGAGTAATACTCCATTGTGTATATGTACCACAGCTTTCTTATCCATTCATCTGCTGATGGACATCTAGGTTGCTTCCATGTCCTGGCTATTATAAACAGTGCTGCGATGAACATTGGGGTACACGTGTCTCTTTCCCTTCTGGTTTCCTCAGTGTGTATGCCCAGCAGTGGGATTGCTGGATCATAAGGCAGTTCTATTTCCAGTTTTTTAAGGAATCTCCACACTGTTCTCTATAGTGGCTGTACTAGTTTGCATTCCCACCAACAGTGGAAGAGGGTTCCCTTTTCTCCACACCCTCTCCAGCATTTATTACTTGTAGACTTTTGGATCGCAGCCATTCTGACTGGTGTGAAATGGTACCTCATAGTGGTTTTGATTTGCATTTCTCTGATAATGAGTGATGTTGAGCATCTTTTCATGTGTTTGTTAGCCATCTGTATGTCTTCTTTGGAGAAATGTCTATTTAGTTCTTTGGCCCATTTTTTGATTGGGTCATTTATTTTTCTGGAGTTGAGCTGTAGGAGTTGCTTGTATATTCTCGAGATTAGTTGTTTGTCAGTTGCTTCATTTGCTATTATCTTCTCCCATTCTGAAGGCTGTCTTTTCACCTTGCTAATAGTTTCCTTTGATGTGCAGAAGCTTTTAAGGTTAATTAGGTCCCATTTGTTTATTTTTGCTTTTATTTCCAATATTCTGGGAGGTGGGTCATAGAGGATCCTGCTGTGATGTATGTCAGAGAGTGTTTTGCCTATGTTCTCCTCTAGGAGTTTTATAGTTTCTGGTCTTACGTTCAGATCTTTAATCCATTTTGAGTTTATTTTTGTGTATGGTGTTAGAAAGTGTTCTAGTTTCATTCTTTTACAAGTGGTTGACCAGATTTCCCAGCACCACTTGTTAAAGAGATTGTCTTTAATCCATTGTATATTCTTGCCTCCTTTGTCAAAGATAAGGTGTCCATACATGCGTGGATTTATCTCTAGGCTTTCTATTTTGTTCCATTGATCTATATTTCTGTCCTTGTGCCAGTACCATACTGTCTTGATAAATTTTATTTTTATTGAAGTGTAGTTGAATTGCAATGTGGTGTTAATTGAAAAAGAATGTGTCGGCGCTCCCCTGGTGGTTCAGTGGTAAAGAATCCTCTTGCCAGTGCAGGAAACATGGGTTTAATCCCTGGTCTGGGAAGATCACACATGTGGAGCAACTAAGCCCGTGCACCACAACTATTGAGCCTGTTCTCTAGAGCCCAGGAACCGCAACTACTGACCCCACGTGCCACAACTACTGAAGCCTGAGCGCCCTAGAGCCTGTGCCCCGCAACAAGAGAAGCCATCGAGATGAGAAACCTGTGCACCGCAACTAGAGAATAGCCCCCGATTAATGCAACTAGAGAAAAGCCTGTGCAGCAACAAAGACCCAGCACAGCCAATAAATAAATCAAATTATTTTTTTAAAAAAAGAAGAAAAGGAATGTGTATATAAATGGCATCACACTTTCAGCATATGGGTCTTGAGAATGCTTCCTTTTAGCACAACCATATAGTATTAATTTATATATTTGGAGTCCTCAAATTAAAAAGAAAGAAAGGAAGGAGGAAGAAAGCTGAGGAGGAGGAGAAGAAAGAGAAAAGTCCAAATTAGTAAAAGAGAGAACAAGAGGAGAGCAGTTAGAAATATTAAGTATGCTGCTGCTGCTAAGTCGCTTCAGTCGTGTCTGACTCTGTGCAACCCCATAGACAGCAACCCACCAGTCTCCCCCGTCCCTGGGATTCTCCAGGCAAAAACACTGGAGTGGGTTGCCATTTCCTTCTCCAATGCATGAAAGTGAAAAGTAAAAGTGAAGTTGCTCAGTCGTATCCGACTCTTTGCAACCCCATGAGACTGCAGCCTACCAGGCTCCTCCGCCCATGGGATTTTCCAGGCAAGAGTACTCGAGTGGGGTGCCATTGCCTTCTCCAATATTAAGTATAGATAGCATTTTTAAAATGCAAGGAAATAGATTTAGACAATATCCATAGAATAATAAAGACTTAAGAGAGCTTTATTACTTAGCTTTATTGAACAGAAAATTATCTTAAAACTTAGTGTCTTAAAGCAATAAATATAACTCGGATACTAAAAAGACAAGCGAAATGAAGCAGATTTTGGTCGGAGAAGCTGGATAAAGAGAAAGGTTTTATAAGCTGAAATAAGTAATAGGTTATTGGTGCACAAATGAAAATGA
Organism: Bubalus bubalis; assembly: GCF_019923935.1. Taxonomy (NCBI): domain Eukaryota; kingdom Metazoa; phylum Chordata; class Mammalia; order Artiodactyla; family Bovidae; genus Bubalus; species Bubalus bubalis. Next base: position 24,668,090 of record NC_059158.1, read on the forward strand.
TCTTGTTAGTCCCTGTCCTCCAAGAAGCAGTTGCCAAGTTGAGACTGAACTCGCCAGTGTTTTATCAGGGGAAACACTTGTCGGAGAATGTGAGGCAGGCAGAAAACACTGGGAGAGCCCACAGGACTAAGATGCAATCTGACCCCTAGAGGCGGACAGGAGAGAAGGTTCATTGGACTGTCCTAGATCCCTAGGCAATGGAAGTGAAGTTGAGCAAGGCCATAGAAGAGTCCCCGAGCCACAGATGGCCTTAGGAGGAGCCCTGTGTCTCCCGGAATTGAGCCTCCCTTAGGGTCACTGTTGCGACCTGTCATTGTCTGGGAACAGCCCTGGGAAGCAGGGTCTCTGCATAAATGCTGCCTTGGATCTTAGTGCACAGGAGCAGGGGCCCTTGTGCCTCACCTGGGGGCTGTGTCCTAAACCTTCCTACCTGAGGCGTCTGGACCCTTGGAAATCAAACCCTTCTCAGACTGGGTCACTGCACCTAACATTCATAGTTTCACTGGGACAAGGGAGAAGCAGCAGGCACCCAAGTCTCTCACCTGAGTTCCCCATGTAGTCCTCCTGCACCAGTTATGTAGCAGCAACTCCGTCTCTCCTGAGGACCAGACTCAATCACATCTGCCTAGAGAAGACAGGACCCCTACTCTCACCTGCTGGTCTTCGGCACATGGAATCCAAGCTTCCCGGGTGGCAGTCATAGGGTATGGTTCAATGGGACCCTTGTCGTGTCCCCTTGTAAGAGTGCCCCCTTAGTGGAACTGAGACCTCCTATCCTGCAAAACCCAGAGCTGTGTAGACAGAACGTGTCACGGGTTCAAGGATTTGGCCATGGACCGCATTGAGGGCCACTGTTCAGCCTAACATCTCATGTTGAAATCACCCGAGACCAAGGAGCTAACATTGTTGGAGTCAGTGATGGTGAGTCAGGAGCTGTGAGAGAGGAGCAATGAGGGGAACGGGCTGGGTGTCCATGGGGAAGGCCCACAACCAGCAGCGTGGGGGCTCTAACCTGATGTCAGACTGGAGGATGTTAGGGAAGGGGGTGGGAGAAAGGCCTGCAGGGAGTCATAAGAAGGACCCCACCCACACCCAGGTACAGGGGTACAAGGTCCATGGATGAGGAAACAGTATCAGAGGACTTCAGAGGGACCGTGTCCTTGAGGAGACCCAGGTTTCTGTCAGAGCTGTGAGGTGAAGGGAACATCCGAAGGAGGACGTTGGAGATTTTGCTGGTCAGTGTCTGAGAACTCCAGGGGGCGCTGTGAAAACCCTCAGGAGCTGAGGAGGGGTGGAAGAGGAGACAGAATAGAGCTGTGCAGAGCCTCTAACACAGATGAGAGGCCAGACTCTCTGGGGGCTTGTCATGACTAAGACAAACAGGGAAAGGGCATAATGAGGTTAGTCCCGGTGGGTCAAGGCAGCTGACAGGGAGATGAAGGTGGAGAGGATCAGGGGTTTGGGGCTCTCACTTGGGCTCTGGGGTGAAGAAGATGGTGGAGATGACAAGGGCTGAGGTGGCTGGGTCTTTGTTCCTGTGTGTGGACCCCTCTGGATCCGCTGACTCTGGGATGGAATGTCTGAAGGGGACAAGTGGTCTTCAAGGATTATGTGAGTTCACTCTCACCCTGAGGGCTCAGGTCTGCCTTGACACCTGCTGTTGGAGGTGTAGGTTCTCAGGGAGCCAGGGGTGACCCTGGCACAGGGGTCCCTCTTCTACCCTCATAAGGAGAACAGAAGGCCCAGGGCACCTGTGTCCCAAGTCCCAACTCCCAACTGTCCCAAGATGCTCATCGCACTGTGAGATGTTATGTAGACATTGAGATGTCGCTCCCAAACAAGAGATGATTTATGTCAGAAAACTGAGTTTCAAAAAGCTGCAAAAGAAGTAGGAAAACAATGTGTCTACTTTTCAGTTTTCTTTGGAGTTGTCATTAGGGGCTGGAGAGAGGGAAGAGAAGGAAAATTCATAGATAGCACAACCAAGCGTTCCTCTCTCCAAGTGAAAGACACGTGGAGGATAATTAAGAGAATTTTATATTACTTTGACATTTCATAATGTTAGGGAATTACAGTTATTTTCAGTATGATAATAATATTATTTGAAGACAGTTTCCTTTTCAAGAAATGACACTGAAATAGCTAGGGATGAGGATCAGGATGTTGGCAAGTGATTTTCAAGGATTTCAGCAAAAATCATGGAAATACAATCTATTACATACACAAAGAAAATATGACAAGATATTAACATCACTATATCTAGGATGGCTATTGTACTATTCTTTCAAACTTGAGATATCTTTGAAATGTTTCACAATAAGTTGGAGAAAACTTTTAGAAATAATAATGCATGGGAAATGTCCACAACCTAATATTGAATGAAAATTAGGCTTCAAGAGTATGTGCATGTGAGAATGTGTGAATGTGACAATGTGTGTATGTGAGTGTGTTCTGCGTGTGTATGTGTCAGTGTGGGTGACAATATGTGTGTGGCAATGTGTGTCTGTGCATGTGCCAGGCTGCTTGTGCATTCATTCACTCATTCATTCACTCACTCACTCATTCACTCACCCATTCATTCACTCAACAAGTATTTCTAAAGCAACAACCAGGCACTATTCAAGGAGATAGGAATACAGCTGTATACAATCAAAGTCTCTATACTTGTGCTCATAAAGCTTATGTTCTAGAGCAAGGAGAGAAAATAAACAATTAAATAATGACACTTCAAAATGTGCATTAGTGACCACGGTGTGAGGCTTCCCAGGTGACTCAGTGGTAAAGAATCCACCTGCCAATGCAGGAGGTGCAACTTCAATCCCTGGGTCAGGAAGATTCCCTGGCAAAGAAAATGGCAATGCACTCTAGTATTCTTGCCTGGAAAATCCCATGACAGAGGAGACTGGCGGACTACAGTCCATGGGGTCACCGAGCCAGAATAACTTAGCGACAACAACTAGGGTTTAAATAAAATCAACGCAGGGCAGTGGGTAGAGGGAGGCTGGACACCCAGATGTGGTGAGCCACGCAGGGAGGGGCTCTCAGTAAGGACAGTTGAAGAGAATGTCAGGGAGGGAAGCGCTGTCTGGGGGTCAAGTTCTCAGGCCAGTGAACAGCCTGGATGTCTCTGAGGTGTGACTACCCTGTGAGTGCTGGAGGACCACACTCAAAATTGTTTATTTTCTCTCCTTCCTCTAGAACATAAGCTTAATGAGCACAAGTATAGAGACTTTGATTGTATACAGCTGTATTCCTATCTCCTTGAATAGTGCCTGGTTGTTGCTTTAGAAATACTTGTTGAGTGAATGAATGGGTGAGTGAATGAGTGAGTGAGTGAGTGATTCAGTGAGGCCTGAATCATATCATAGGACCATAGCGTGTGAACTGCAAGTAAATAGGAAAGAGTCTCATAAATGAGAAAGATTTTTTTCTTTTATAGATTTTCTTTTCTTTATATTTTTCCTTATTGTTACTGAGAGGGATGTGTGTGTGTGTTTTGTGGTTTGTGGGATTTTAGTTCCCAGATCAGGGATTGAAAGTGGGCTGCTCTGCAGTGAAAGTGCAGAGTCCTAACCACCGCACCACCAAGGAATTCCCAAGAGGGATTTTTGTTTGTTTTGTTTTAAAATGTATTTATTTATTAATTGAAGGATGATTGCTTTATATAATAGGGTTGGTCTGCCAAACATCAACATAAGTCAGCCATAGATATACACATATACCCTCCCCAAGAGGGATTTTTAATGCAACATATTTTTCAAAAATCTTTCAAGATATTCCAAAGGATTTGCAAGTGAAAATTTTTCCTCCCTCCCCAAATCCCTGGCACTTAGGTCCTCTGCCAGAGGTGAGCATTTGATCAATTTCTCACGTATTCTTCCTGAGAAAAAACTTATACAGATATTGTTACTGTTGCTACATCAAGGAGTACTGAAAAGAAATAGTGTAGAAGAAAATGCTTATTTTCCATTTTCCCAGGCATTGTCAACAAGAGGCAGGAGAGTCACAGGGTAGGGATGGTAATCTCAGAGTTAGCATAAGAACCCTATTCTCCTCCCGTCCCTGGACCACCCCTGACCCTGACACCAGTGGAGTCCAGAGCTGCTCAGAAGCTGTTTCCCCACATTGGTACTCAGTCCTGAGGTCAGCCATCTCTGACTAATCTAGAGCCCAGACCCTTCCAGGCCACGCAGAGCAATGTGTTAGCGCCCTCGTGTGGCCACAGGGCTCAGGACAGGAGACGTAGCTCTCTCCTATTCAGCCAGAACCCTCCCAGGGTCTCTGGCGGCTCCCAGAACCAGAATACGGCTTTAAACACAAGAAGGGGCCTCCATCCTCCATCAGTTTGGGGAGAATGAGGTGTTTCCCTAAATTCCACACTGACACACGTTTCCTTCCCACTGAGTCACCGTGGACTCTGCCTCAAAGCACAGTGCCTCCAGGCCGTAACAACTGGTTCCCAGGTCCCAGATGGACCCCACAAGAAACACAGTGCCCTCAGTCTCCTGAGATGGGACCTAGGCCTCCTGAGTCCTTATCGCTTGCTTGTTCCTGCCACTGCCTCGAGCTGGAGGACCTCTGTATCTGGGAATCAGTCCAGTGCATTTCAGGACAGGGGGTGGGATCCCGGAGTGGGAAGAGCCCCCAGTGAGCTGGGTTCAAGAAGGAGCCGATGCTCCAGGGGAAGTGAGGGTAGGGCAGAAATAAGGACATCAGGGAGTTGAAGGTTACAAGAAGGAGAGAAGAAGGAGCCAGGGAGGAGCGTGACCTGAGAAAGGCCAGTCTAGGGGACACCTGCGGGTTGTATTTGGAGAGGGTTTCTGGGTGCTGGGCCATAGAGAGTGAAGGGCAGGTGCTGGGCTGTCACTGTGGGGACCAACTCTGGCATCAAATTCCCAGGGTTTCCAGGGTCCCACTTCCTGCGCTAGGACCTCACTGCCATGTCTGAGCCCAGCCTCAATGAATGGCTTGTCACGTTCTTCAGTTATCCCTCCCTCTCCTAGACAACCAGAGCCTCCATGCCAGGTCAAGGGGCGCCTGGGGATCAAGTGCTCAGCACGCTGTGGGGGCCAGACACCACTATGGGCTTCAGGGACCTCAGCAATGAGACCCAGATGACCAAAAATACCCACTTCTTAGTGGCGGTCCCTACATCCTCCACAGTTCACTTCCAGAGGACTCTGGGATGAGTCCACCTCCTTCCTCTCTGGTGACCCAACCACCCAGATCCTCAGACTGGACCCCTCAGGCCGTGCTCCCTGCTACCCCCACCCTCTGAACTTGGGAGCTCGGCAACCCCAGCCCCAGGTCTCAGTTCTACCCTGATGACTGATCCAGGACTTCAGGTGCCATAGACTGAATGTTTGTATCCCCAGAAATTCTTGTGTTGAAACCAAATCCCCAGTGTATTTGGAGGTAGGGCGTTTGGGAGGTCAGGTCACGAGGGTGGAGCCCTCATAAATGGTGTAAGTGTCCTTATAAAAGAGAGGTTCTGGAGAGCTCCCTTTCCCCTTCCACATGGGAGGTCACAGTGAGAAGACAGCCATCTGTGAATCAGGAAGAGGGCCCTCATTTGACACCAAATCTGCTGAGACCTTGATCTTGGACTCCTCATCCTCTATGATAGTCCGTTACAGCAGCTTGAGCAGACATGGGACTCACAAGCCCAAGGAAGGGTTCCCTGGAGCCCCCATGCGGCAACTGAGTCATGGCTGCAATTTGGACAGCAGCCACCCATGACCCCACAATCTAGACGGACCCCCCTTCTCTGGCCCAAGAGACATCAGAGGCAGGTGATGGTGGGTAAGACACAGACACAGCCTGTCCATTGAGCTTATGTGGCAAGACAAGAGTTCAGGGTGGTACTGAGAGAGGAGAGGCTCAGGAAACCAAGACCAATTGGTGGGTAGCAAATACATGTCACAGGAGACCCCTGTTATGCACTAAGATGTGGCCCTCAGAATCCATATGTTGAAGCCCTAACCCCCTCTGTGTGATTATATTTTTTAATTGAGGTATAGTTGATGTACAATAAAAGTTCCAAGTGTTCAACATGATTCATAACTTTAAAGGTTATATTCCATGTATAGTGATTGTAAAATATTGGCTATATTCCCCATGTTGAACTTTATCCTTGTATTTTATTTTATACGTAGCAGTTTGTACCTCTTAATCCCCACCCTTGTCTGGCCCCTATTCCCATCTCTCTCCCTACTGGTGACCACTAGTTTGTTCTCTATATCTGTGAGTCTGTTTCTTTTCTTTCTTTCTCACTTGTATTTTAGGCCACATTTCATGGATTTGACCTGGGCCACAGCAGTGAAAGTGCCAAGTCCTAACCATTGGACTGCCAGGAAAATCCCTATTTCTTTTTGTTATACTCACTAGTTTCTTTTACATTCCACATATAAATGATATCACACAGTATTATTTGTCCTTCTCTGTGACTTATTTCACTTAGCACAATACCCTTCAAGTCAATCCATGCTGTTGTAATGGCTGAGTAGTATCCATTGTGAATATGTAACATCTTCTTTATCCATTCCTCTGTTGATGGACACAGGTTGTCTCCATACTTGGGCAATTATAAATAATGATGCATATGAGTATTGGGGTGCATGCATCTTTTCCAATTAGTTTTATTTTTTTGAATATGTATCCAGGAGTGGAATTACTGGGTCACATAGTAGTTCTACTTTTAGTTTTTTGAGAAGTAGCCACACTGTTTTCCACAAAGGCTGCACCAATTTACATCCCCACTAACAGTTTCCAGAATTTCCCTTTCTTCCACATCCTTGCCAATATTTGTTATTTGTGTTCTTGTTGATAATAATCATTCTGATAGGTGTGGGGTGATATCTCTTGTGGTTTTAATTTGTATTTCTCTAATGATTAGTGATGTTGAGCATCTTTTTATGGCTGTCTGTATGTCTTTTTTGGAAAAATGTCTATTCAGGTATTCCACCCATTTTTTAATTGGGTTATTTGGTTTTTTGATGTCGAGTTGTATGAGCAGCTTATATATTTTGGATATTAACTTACTGGTCATTTTATTGCAGTATTTTCTCCCATTCCATAGGTTGTCTTTTCATTTTGTTGGTGGTTTCCTTTCCTACGCAAAAGCTTCTAATGTTTATTAGCTCCCCTTTATTCTTGCTTTTATTCCTTTGCCTTAGAAGACAGATCCAAAAAAAATATTGCTACAGTTTCTGTCAAAGAGTATTAAACCTATGTTTTTTCCTAGGAGTTTTGTGGTTTCCCATCTTACATTTGTAGGCTTCCCAGGTGGTAGCAGTAGTAAAGAATCTGCTTGTGAACACAGGCGACACAAGAGATACGAGTTTGATCCCTGGGTCGAGAAGATCCTCTGGAGTAGAAAATGGCAACCCACTCCAGCTTTCTAGCCTGGAGAATCCTACAGACAAGGAGCCTGGCAGGCTACTGTCCGTGGGTCACAAGGAGTCAGACATGACAGCGTATATGCACACACACTCAAGGTTAAATGAGGTCATAAGGGTGGGGCCCTCGTCTGATAAAGCTTGCAGTTCTGAGAAGGAGACACCAGTTTGTGCTCTCTTCCCTTCCACCCCCACTTTGTACAGAGGAGAGGCCATGTAAGGACATAGTGAAAAGACATAGTTACAAGCCTAAAAGAGAGCCCTTACCAGAATCCAAATTTCCTAGCACTTGGATCTTGGACTTCTAGTCTCCAGAACTGTGAGAAAACAAATTTCTGTCACTTAAGCCACCCAGCCTGGGGTATTTAGTTATGGCAGGCTGAGCAGACTAAGACAACCTCCAAAACCAAACACCAGCAAACTCCCCTCTTCCAAGCCTCAGACCCAGCTTTAAGGAATCTTGTCACAGCATTTATTCATCCCTTCACAAATAGTGAGTGAGTGCCTCTGTGCCAGGCTTTGCTCTAGGACTGATGGCTATTTAATCAAAATAGTCAAAACACTTGCTTTCCTGATGCTTACAGGCTGTTGATTCAAGAAGAGGGGAATTAGCCCTCAGCTGTAGACAGAGGGTGGAGAGGTCAATTGTAAAAGAGCATGTGGGGCAGTGCTGTTGAGGTCCTCTTTGGGAAAAGAGATCTGCACAGTATGTTCGAAAATGATAGGGGATACAGAGAAAAAATAATACAAAGTCAACAACAATGCAATGTAATGGGAGAGGCGGCACTTTTAAAGAGGGTGGTCAGGGTGGGCCTCACGGAGGTGACAGCTGAGCAGAAGACACAGTGAAGCAGGTGAGGAACCGAGTCATGCAGATATGTGAAGGAAGAGCACTGCTGGATCGTCCTCTGCACACCCAGGACTGCCCCAGGCGGGCAGTAAAACTGCAGTGGGATTGGAGGTAGGCGCCCTTGTGCACAGACTTCTTACAGAAAGGTGTGGGGTCGGGTCTCTCTTGCTCCGGCCTTTGAAAGTCCTGGGGTGGGGGAGGGAGAAGGCACTGCTTGGGGAGGAAGAGTCGGGGTACCCCCCTCCCTCTCTCGGCCCTCTCTCTCTGGATCCACCCCCGCCGCACCCTCCACCCAGGGTTATGGTCACTAACAAAGCAGGACCCTGAGGGCAATCACACTCTGAGAGGCTGAGCTGTCGGCAGAGTGCTGATCCGGCTGCAGGAAGGAAGGGAACGGACGGTGAACTAAGGACTCGGGGACCCGCTGTGGAGGGGGTGACAAGACCTGCCAAGAGCTGGGCTGCTGTGGGGGTCCTCCTTGAAGAAGACCTGCGATACCTCTGGCTGGTGGAGCACCTGGGCCTGAAGGGCCCCTCAATGTGATGTGGGATGAGGTATTGTCAGAGGATGGGTGAGGGTGGGGGTGAATCTCATCCATACCTGGGCAAGGCTCTCTGCTCCTGTACCCAAGGGCCCTCCCTTCCCTCCTAAATGGAGATGTTGGAAATGTCCTCAGTTGCCCTCTGGTCACTCACATTTCACCCTCATTTGAAAGCCCTTCTGGTTCTAACCTTTTTTTTTTTAATTGGAGTATAATCGTTTTACAATGTTGTGTTACTTTCTGCTGTACAATGAAGAGAATCAGCTGTATATATTCATATATCCCCTCCCTCTTGGACCTCCCTCTCAGGGCCCCTTTGAGTCACCACAGAGCACGGAGCTGAGCTCCCTGCGCCTTATGACAGGTTCCCACTAGCTATCTGCTCTACATACGGCAGTGCATGTATGTCGGTCCTAATCTCCCAGTGGGCCCCACCCTCCCTTTCCCTCCCTGGTCCACAGCTGCATTCTCCACGTGTGATTCTTGCGGCGCCTTCTCCCACATCCCCAGGACCTGACCTCTCTTCTTCTCTTCTGCCCTCCAGTGGGAAGAATGGCTCACTTCTCCCTGAGGAGCAGGCTCCAGGCAAGAGGCTGGGCTGTAGCTGAGGTTGGAGGAAGGAAAAGGCCAACGACTGGGAGAGGGGATGGGCACAGACAGAGCAGAAATCAAGGGGTTTGGGAAAGGTGATTCCATATCATTATTTTTCTCTCAGAGTCCAAGAGCCATCCCTCCCCCGCCCTGCCCGGCGCAGGGACATGGAAAGAGCAGCAGGAATGGAAGAAAAATGTAACTGATTCCTCCCTCTGCCGTCTTTTCCTCTTGGCTACTCTACTTTTGTAAGTGGAACTTCTTAATGAAACCTAAAATTTTTCTTTCAGGGAAGTCTCCAAACATCAGAAAATTAAATTATTAATGTTTCAGCCCTACAGGCTAAAAAACAAAAACAAAAACAGAAGCTTTAAGGAATGAAGGCACATGTGGAAAACTGGCCATTGTGCTGGGTAGTAAAGCTTGCACTAAATAAGCTCTATGTGGCGCTGAAAGGATAGCCTCTCGTTTGCCTGTTTGAGCTCGGGCAGCTCTTGGAAACTCTGTCCTCTTTAGAAAAGTGAAATGAGCACTCAATGCCCAGATTTTGGCTAAAACACCCTCCAATAAAAGGAACCATGGGTCTTTAGAAAAATAGCTGATTGTAGGCTTAAGACAGAAAAAACTACAAGATGAGCCTGGAATGCCTTGTAATGTCAGAGAGGAAGGCAATTCCCCATAATTGAGCATGTCAAAGGGACACAGAAGCCAACCTGAAAAAGCTCCCTATGAACAAAGCTGGAACAATTTCAGCAGCAAAATCACAATAAATATTGGATTATAACCCCAAATAAAAAATACTGAGTTCAGGGACTTCCCTGGTGGTCCAGTGGCTAAAACTCCATGCTGCCAATGCAGGGGGCCAGGGTTTGATACCTGGTCAGGAAACTAGACCCCACACGCCACAGCCAAGAGTTTGCATGCCACAACTAAGACCGGTGCAGCCAAACAAATACAATTTTTTTAAAATATTCTAGTTCATATTAAAATACACAAATGACTGAAAAACATTTTAAAGGGAGGGAGAAAGGACACACTTTCCTTACAGAAGAGTATCAAGTAATATATAAAGAGAATCCCCATTACAGGAGATGGAGTTTAATTTCCCTCCCCTTGAGTGTGGGCTGGACTTGGTGACTCATTTCCAAACAACAGAATGTGCTGTGTGCTCAGTCACTCAGGTTCTTTGTGACCCTTTGGACTGTAGCCCGTCAGGCTCCTCTGTCCACAGGATTTCCCAGGTAAGAACCCTGGAATGGGTTGCCATTTCCTTCTCCAGGGGATCTTCCCAACCTAGGGATCGAACCTGCATCTCCTGTGTCTCCCACGCTGGTGGTCAGATTCCTTACCACTGAGCCATCTGGGAAGCCAAAAATAGAGAATGGAAAGGGAAAAACTACTACTGAGTGGAGAAACTTGGCAGATAAAGATCATGTTGATATCATGTACCCTCGATATGATGTGATAAGAAAGGCCTTTCACATCTACAGTGCTCTTCCCTAAAACCCATAAACCCAATTTAATCATGAGAAAATATCAGACAAACCCAACCTGAGTGATATTCCCCAAACGTTCTGTCTGGTACTCCTCAAAATGTTCATGAAGACAGATAAAGAGTAAGAAACTCAACAGATCAGAGGAGACTAAGGAGGCATGACAACCTAATGCATTAAGGTACCCTGGATTGGATCCTGAAACAGAAAGAGGACATTAGTGGAAAAACTGGTGAAATCCAGTCTACAGCTTAGCTAATGGTATTGTACCAATTTTAACTTCTTAGTTTCTTGGTCTCAACATAGTTTTGATAGATGTTAACATTAAGGGAAGCTGGGTGAAAGGTACCGTATGATATTATCCATATGAGGAATCTAAAATGTGTCACAAATGAACCTATGAAACAGAAATAGAATCAGGTGAGAGTGGTGGCCGAGGGTTGGATTAGGAGTTTGGAATTAGCAGATGCAAACTGGTGTGTATAGAATGGATAAACAAGATCCTACTGTATAGCACAGGAAACTGTACTTAATATCTTATGGTAAACTATAATAGAAAAGAATATGAAAAATATATATATATATAGCCAGTCACTTTGCTGTACAGTAATTAATACAAAATTGTAATTCAACTGTACTTCAATAAAAAATAAATTATACTGGCATTTTTTACAAATCAAAGGTTTGTGACAACCCTGTGTTAAGCAAGTCTATCAGCGCCATTTTTCCAACAGCATTATTTTTTAATTAAGGTATGCACATTGTTTTTTTAGACATAATGCTATTACACACTTAACAGACTGCAGTATAAAGTATATATGGGCTTCCCCAGTGGCTCAGAGATAAAGAATCTGCCTGTCAATACAGGAAATGCAGGAGACACCAGCTCAATCCCTGGGTGGGCAAGATCCCTTGGAGAAGAAAACGGCAACCCATTCCACTATTCTTGCCTGGAAAAGTCCATGGACAGAGGAGCCTGGTGGGGTGTAGTCCATGGGGTTACAACTTAATGACTGAGCCCACACACGCACACATTGTATGACTTTTATATATTCAAATTGAGGAACCAAAAAATTCATGTGACTCACTTTATTGCAATATTCACTTTATTGCAGCGGTCTGCAAACCCATAATACTTCCAAGGAATGCCTGTATTGACAAACTGACAAAATGCATATGGAGAGGCCAGAGAGCTGGAACAGCCAGCACACTATAGAAGTCGGTGGACACTTGAAAACCCTACCTGAGGTCAAGACTTCCTACAAAGCTATGCTAATCAAGACAACGTGGTATTGGTGAAAGAAAACACAAGTAGGTCAGTGGACAGGAGAGAGAACCCAGGGATAGAATACATAAATGGTGCTGGGACAACCGGACATTCACATGCCAAAAAAAGTGAAGTGAGAAAGTTCTCTTGAAAAGTTACCATGAAGGTCACCTGTGACAGGAACAAAAAGTGCCTCTCAGTAAACTTCTCACATTAGAGCAGTGGGTGGACTTAAATATACCTAAGTACCCATCTCCCCAAGTTTTGCATGAAGGGTACGTGACTCACGTCAGTGCCCCCAGGCCTGCCCCATCCACTGGGCAGGATGCGGTAGTAAAGGCGGCATCAGCAGAGCAGCCCCTCGACCTCGTGCCAGACACCTCCCATAATCCTCTGCCTATCCCTGGCTGAAGACAGGCCCCTCCTGCAGAGGCCAAGCCAGACCTCTCATTTGATTAAGACTATGAGACATAAATAAAACAGCACCACATAAAGAAAAAGACTATTAGCCCCTCAGGAATAACAACAGTAAATATACACAGTAACATAACTCTAGGTTTACATTTATCTACTTTCATCCCTTCATTTCCATGACTATGAGATCCACAGCTCACCCAATAGATCTGAACTGATCCAAATACCAGTCTTTTCTTGAGCTCTCCCAGACAAAGCCAAATCCAGACTCTACTATAATTCATGGCTTAGGACTGCCTACTGCAAATCACTAGATATTGGTCCATTTTGGAGTTCATAACCTGAAACAGAAATTCACATGATAGAAATGTCTAATTTTCAGGTAGGATACTTTGTTACTAGTGCATCATCTAGACTGTTTTACAGAAGTTTCTCAATTAATAGCTGCTAATCTTGCTTTTAATTTATAAATGTGCTTAGTTTCAAATGTTACTTGTGGCTTGTTTAACCTTGTACTAGCTTCCCTTCTTTGTAACAACAGTAGTTTGGGCCTCTTCTGTCTCAACAAGTACAACTTAAAGCTGTGCACACATTGCAATTCAAAAATGAGCCCCCACATATAACCCTATCACTGAGAGACAAGAGGGAAGGCTTGTCTCCTCCAAAATTGTACAGGGACTCCATTCTTTTTCCACTAAAAAATGGGAACCTATCAACTAATGGGGAACCTAGAGATCTCTGACTTCATCTAAAGTTGCTTCAGCCCAAGTTCAAAAATCACTGACCTCCAGGAAGGTCTCCCTCTCTGCTCCTCTGACCCCCACACTATGGCAGAGGCCATCTTCCCTCCAAATTCAGTGTGATGTCCCAATAGCAAACTGCAGCTGTCCACTGTCCAGCAACCTTGCTTTCTGGGGCATGTTTTTCTGAGGACCTACTTTTTCTTAGATCAAAGCTGGAACCATCCACTCTGTGAGCCAGGGGTATGACTGTGCCCTCTAGCCACAACAGGACATTTCAGGATACACTGCAGGAAGTCCAGTATTTATACACAAGCCTCAGTGAGTGGACAAGACTTTTGTTCTAGTGCGGATTTGATGGGAGGGCTCACCAGTTCAACCAAGCTTGAAACCAGTACCTGTGTATGGTGCCAACTTAACAGAGATGGCAAACCCCAACAATGTACAATGCACAACAGGGACAAGAGAAAGGTCACCGGCAAGAAGAGGAAAGGGAAATAAAGTGAAAATCAATACTTGAGCCAGGTCAAGGGTGAGCTTTAAGTCTGGCAGACCTAGGCTTTTCCAGCAGGCTGTGGAGCCTTGAGCACATCTGACCCAGAGCAGGTCCCAGCCCATACTTGAATGAGTGAGTGCTGAATGAAGTTCTGAGCATTTCCTCATCTGCCAACCTGTAATGTAATTCATTCTCCCTTGCAGAACTGAGAGGAATGAGTAAGAAACACACAGTGCTAAGAATTACTGACACAAGACACGGTAGGCTGGGGACCAGAGTTCTGAAGGAAATTTTGCCTGGCAGGAACAATTTCACACTAGGGAACCTGAGTTCCTGGACTCTGGGGCCAGGTTGGGAGGCGGGTGGGTGCAACAGAGCAGGGCAGGGGCAGGGCCAGGCATTGAAGCGAGGCCACAGCCCGGAGGGAGCCAGTTCCTGGTGGCTGTGGGGTGGCTCAGACAGCTCCCTGCCTCACCCGCCATGGTCCTCCCTCTGGCCTGGCTCTCCCAATGCTGCCGTCACCTCCTCCTGCCATCCTGGGCCCCCATACTCCAGGGCTCCTGGAGGTGCTGCTCCCAGGGTCCCAGAAGCACAGCAGAGACGAGCTCCACACACAATAGAAAGATGTCACCTTACAGGGTAAGTGGCACCAAGGAAGGTGGAGGGCATGAGGGCAAATTTATACTGGGGGGCAGAGAATCCCCTCCATGTCACCACAGGTCAGCTGAAAGCAGACCTGGTGGCTGAGATGATAAAGAATCCAGCTGCACTGCAGGAGACCTGGGTTCGATGGCTGGGTTGGGAAGATCTCCTGGAGGAGGGCAAGGCAACCCACTCCAGTATTCTTGCCTGGATAGTCCCCATGGACAGAAGAGCCTGGAGGGCTACAGTTCATGGGGTCGCAGAGTCCTAGATGACTGAGTGACTAACCACAGCACAGCACATGCCCCCTCACCCCCACCCCATGCTTGTGGCCTAGTCCCAACCCTCAGTTCCTTAAAGCACCCTTCTTGCCCCCACCCTCTATCTGCATCCCACCCTCCTTGCAGTTCACAAAGCCCTTGAACGGAATAACTTCCCCTCATCTAACAGTTAATTATTTCTCAGGAGGGTTGGGACAGCCAGTTCTCCCCTTCCCAAATGCACATTCAAGTCCAGTTACAGCACCTGGGCTGTGATCTCTAACTACTACCACCCCACACCCCACTCCAGGACTATGCCCAAGACAGGAAACTGCTTTGGCTTTGCAGTAAGATGACCTCAAATTAATGGGGCAGAGGTAGAATTCCTGACTTCCAGTGAGCCTCAGCCCTCAGCCCTGGCTGATGACCTCTCCCTAATGCTCTGCCCTCCCAGGAGCACCAGCCCCGCCCCACAGCTGAGCTGGCCCAGGCGGAGGAGCTGCTGGAGCAGCAGCTGGAGCTGTACCAGGCCCTGGTGGAAGGGCAAGAGGGGGCCTGGGAAGCCCAGGCCCTGGTGCTCAAGACACAGAAGCTAAAGGAACAGATGCGGAGACACAGAGAGCCTGGGAGAAGTCACCTAAGCCTTCCATCAGTGGCCCCTTCACCATCCAGCCCTGAAAACTGCACGCCACCCTCCCCAGCCCTTGGATCAGCAACATCCCAGCCTCTCCCAGGCCCTAAGAAAACAGAAGAAACTGCCACAAAAGGGCTAGAAACTGGATAGTCATGAGAAGTCATGGCCTCTGCAGTCTTTTCACTCACATCCCAATTCAACACCTTCCGCTGACCTCAGCCCCCAGCAGGGCACAGTCCCCACAGGAATTTACTCTGGATTATGCCCCAGAACCACTTCACCCCAAATCCAATAAAGGGATGGAATGCTTATAGACACCACAGACGCATGAGTTTTTTAGTTTTGTTAAAAAAAAAAAAAAAAAAAATTTCCGACAAATTGGGGAAATGGGGTTCAGGAGTGGTGGTGATGCCAGGGGAAGTCACGGGGCGGGGGACGGGGTGCCCGGGGTCGGTAGCAGTAGTGTCTCCTTCACCCCACGCCTGGTGCGGTCTCCTGAAGAGGAACTGTCACATTCCACAACGGGTGGGTGAGTCCTCTACCGTGTCTGTTCAACTGAAAAGAAAATACAGCAGTTCGACTAGAGCGTGGGAAAAAATTAAAAAAAAAAAATCAAGGTCGGCACAAACACCCCTCTCCCAACACATCCAGATGTTTGTGTGGTATGCGGGTCAGAGATAGGTCTGGGGGTAGAGAAAGAGAAACAATTTGATGAGAAGAGACCCCCATACACAGGTCAACTAAACATACCAAATGAGCATCAAGGTGGGGGCAGCAGAAATATGGATGACAAACTTGTCAAGCGGCCACCATACACCAGGGGCTTTAAGAAAAAACCCACTAAGCAAATGAAGAGAATCTAAAGGACTGGGGGAAGTAGCTTCATGAGATCATTACTCACTGTAGGAGGAGATGTCTATCTCATCAGGCAGCTCACTTATATTGACTTCAAAGCGATCCTGCACATCATTGAGGATCTTGGCATCATTCTCATCTGACACAAATGTGATGGCCAAGCCCTTGGTGCCAAACCGGCCTGCTCTGGCCACCTGGAAAGAGACATGTGATAGGACCAACAGGCCCCACAGAAGGAAGACACACAAAGGGAGGGAAGAAATGCAAGGTATGAAAGATAGAGAAACTCAAGGGGTGGGAGAGGACACTGGGCTATCTTCCAGGTGTGGGGCTTACCCGATGCAGGTAGGTATCTGAATCCTCAGGCATGTCGTAGTTAAAGGCAATGTTCACCCGCTCGATGTCCATGCCTCGGCCAAACAAGTTGGTAGCCACGAGAATCCGTCGTTGAAAATCTTTAAACTGCTGATACCGAGAAAGCCTTTATGAGAAAGGAAATCAGAAAGAGTGTTGAGATTTTCTTCTCTCAAGGGTCCCTTTTGCTCGCAAGGACACAAAACATCTTGCCCGTCTCTGACTCACCTCTCTTCTTGGGGCATCCCACGGTGGATAGCAATGGCTGGGAAGTTCTGCTCCACCAGGAGCTGGGCCAGGGCAATGCAACGCTGCACAGACTTCACAAATATCACCACCTGTGTGCGTGCGTGGTGTGTATGAGATTGGAGGGATGTGCGTCCGTCCATGTGGGTGTGTGTGAGAAAGATTACAAGCAGGAGTTCTCAGTAATTTCTAAAAAAACTCCTTAGTCCCCATCACATACTTCCTCTTCTGCTCTAAATACTAAGTCTTTCCTGCTCGACTCTGACTTTTCCTGAGCAGACAAACATGCTGCAGAAGATATGGAAAACAGTAACCAAAACTATCAGATACATTAGGAGACAAGAATGAAGCCACCACATGAGAATGGTAAAAATCTGACCTAAGTCTGGAAAGACATGACCATTATTCCCACTCACCAAAACATCAAACATAGTAAGAGCTTATAGAAAATGATTTTTAGTGCAAACAAATCACACAACAGGTTAAGTAATGAAACACTTCTACCCAGGTGAGCAGTGCAAAACACAGTTAAGACCTAACATGCCTAATTATTGTGGGACTCTCACCAACTTTAAGACTCAAGGATTTTGTAATTTGAGGTTTACTTTGTGTCAGGCATGGAACCGAAAAGCAGTTCCCATCGTGCTCACGTTCAGCCCCTAAAAGTCTTTCTCTCATTTACAAGAATTTTTCCACCATTCTTTCATATGGCATCCATGGCTTCCTCAATAAAAAGGTTTCTGCCAACAGTTGGAGATGTACTCATTCTCCCTACTGGACCTTGGACAACTGACCTGGTTGAATTCAAGGACATCCAGAAGGTCAAAGAGCTTCCGGTTCTTCTCGTTGTCCTTCAGTTTCACGTAGTACTGCTGCAATCCATGCAGCGTCAGCTTCGTCTCATCATCCACGAAGATCTCCATTGGCTGGGGGGGGAGGGGGGAGGGAAGGGGTGGGGAACGGGAGGAGGGCAGAGTGGGGGGGTTAAACCTGGGGGGGTGGAGGAAGTTGATCTCCAATACACCCCATGGGGGGATGGGGAGAAGAGAGAAGATTGAAAACCCAGCCCCACCCCCAAAAATACCCACATTTTAATGTGGTCTTTTGGACATTAGATCTGATTTCCTTCCTATCAGTTGAGTTTTAAGATTTCCCAACTGAAAATAGTTATAGGAAAGGAACTCTGCAGGGAGGAAAGGGCAGAGTCCAGCCATCCAATGGCAAGGTGCCATTACCTCAAACGGAGGTGGTGGAGGAAAGAAAACAAAGGGAAGTGGTTCTCAAAGCGAGAACATGAAGCAAACACCTGGGAAATCATGGCGACAGTGACTCAAGGTCAGAATAAATCCATTAGAGCTGGTTTAATAGTTGGGAGAGCTCCATTCGCATATTCTCTCAACTAGGAGAATCATATCTCCATAAGGAAGGTAGATGTCTTCCCATATCCCCATTAGGAAGGTGGAAGATCAGAATGCTTCAATGGACTTAAGGTCAAAATGCCATGAAAAGAGAGGCAAAGATTACTCAAGATGAGTAGCAACTTGCCCTTGGACCACAAGGAAATAGTTTTAGATGAGACTGGTCTATGAACGAAAAATCAAACCATCTAGTGTTACGAGGAAGGTACAATGAGTGGTGCTAAGAAGCAAATTCAGAGCAGCAGAGTTACTCAGTCATCTTTAAAAAGAAAACACACACACACAGCCCTTGAAGGGAAGGTAGACAGCATTTACAAAAAAAAAAAGGGGTAATTGGCACAAGAGTCAACTCTAAAGCCCAATTTCCCTTTGTGTGCTGTGCTTTGTCTCTCAGTCATGTCCGACTCTTTGTGACACCATGGACTGAAGTCCACTAAGCTCCTCTGTCCATGGGGATTCTCCAGGCAAGAAATACTGGAGTGGGTAACTTTTCCCTTCTTCAGGGGATTTTCCCAACCCAGGTCTCCCGCATTGCAGGTGGATTCTTTACCATCTGAGTCACCAGGAAGCCATGGTTAACATAAAACCCCAGGGTACAAGATTTGGGGAAAGGATAAGTGTGTCATAGGAGAAAACCAGAAGCTGAACTTCAGAATGCAGACTAGCAAAGGAAGGATTTCCAAAGAGAAGTTCCATGGCTTCCTTCCAATCTAACTTGAACCCCAAATACAGCTAAAGGTAAGAGTTATGGTCCACGGGAAGGAGCACAGCAGGGAGGGAGGGAAAAAACACACTCCACTGCTTACACAAGGGCCTGCCTAGCCCAGACCCTACCACCACCTGGTTATACCCAAGTGCAGCTCCTCACTTTACTTTTTCCATATCCCTCTGAATATTAAGAGTTAAAAAGAAGAAAAAATAAAAATCTACCACCCTACTCAGAACACCCCTCCCCACCAACACAAATGGAAAGAAACCAGGGAGCACGGCACGCCTTGGGTTCAGGAAAAAAACCGGGAACAGAAAAAGAGGCTGGTTTGGTCCTCAGCTTCCTGGTCAGGTTTCCCGCGGCCTCCGCTGCCGCCATCCACCGCTGGGTGCGTCCGCATTTCCCCCGCCGCGCCACGGTGCTTCTCCGCTGCTGGTTCACATCAACCGAGGTTCCGACGGGTGCGAGGAGGTACGGGTAGGAAGGAGTATGGACTCGGGGATTGAGGTGCCAAAGGCCCCCACCCCTGGAGGTGGGGAGGGAGCGGATTCATGTGTGCTGTTTGCTCTTCTTTTGGACATGCCCTGCCATCTGTCTGTCCCTCTCTTGCTCTCCTGCCACCGGGAGGTTATGAGTTTGGGGAGCAGAAGGCTCCGGCTGTATGCTCGATGCCACCTTGAGGGTGCGTGGCTGTAGGGGGTATGTAGAAGACGATGGGTGGGTGGTAGGGCAGAAAAATCCTGCCCTCCCCCAAAAGGGAGAAGAGGTTCAAAAAATGCTGTGATGAAAAAAAAAAAGTCGAACACTACCCGCTCTCACGTTAACCCGACCAAGTCTTCCGGAGTTTCCCTGGCGCCGCGCAGACCCTAACACTAACTGTCTCTGCCTCTGTGTGTCTCTTCAAGGAGTCATCACTTTCAAATGGGCACGTGCCCCCTTCTTGGCGCTTGAAGGACAAGGGAGTCTGGAGGAAGAGGGCGCGGAGGGGGAGAAGGCAGCGGGCGGGGAGTGGAGGGAGAGAAGGTAGAAGGGTATTTACGTCTTGCATGAACTTGCGGCAGACTGGACGAATCTCTTTGCTCAAGGTAGCACTGAACATCATGACCTGCTTCTCATGGGGGGTCATGCGAAAAATTTCCTGGACATCCCGACGCATGTCTACAGGAAAAAGAAAAAAAAAAATTATAGTAGAAAAGAGACATATTATCATAAATGAAGATCAGAGACAGGCTTATCAATGAGGTAAGGACTGCTGGAAATGGGTGAGCCGAGAGTTGCGGGTCAGGGTTAAGATTTGCCTCAGGTCTCTCTCTACTCTATTTTCTCCAACCGCCATGTAATCATGTCCAGGGTTATAATACAGCGGGAAGAACAGTGAGTATGGACCAGGTTCCAGTCGTGTATTTTAACCACACAAGAAATTAGATGAAACCCCAAAGCCCACAACTAGAAAATGGGGATAAAGCCCACTGCAAAGGCTCACAAAGATTAAGTCCTTACAAAGCCCTTCTCCCTACTCCTCTCTCCCCAAGCTCCAACTGTCTACCAATATCGCGCACCTATTACATTCCAGCTGTCAGAGTCCATTCCACGCTTCCTCTGGATCACACTGTCCTATCCAGTCAGGCAAATATGACATCTCTACTTGGAGCCCACTTTATAGCTCGCCATCTAGAATAGCCAAAGATCATTTGGAATGACTTATCCCTGCGTATATGCCCATCCCTAGTCTCATTCACCAAATTTGCGTTCTCATAAAACATCTTCCTTTCTTCACAGCACTTGGCACACTGGAACACCACACCACACAGACTCCCACACACACTCTCCACATTCATTCCAGAACTTAAGTCGAAACATTTATTCAGCTATAATCTGATGATATAATCTGAGTTGCGGATGCCAAACGAGTAGACTGTCTCTCTTTCCAGCTCCATTTTCTTCCCTATGACACCCACTATAGAGATTTACAAAGGACACAATGGTGGAGTGACTAACATCCAAGATTAGCTAAGTCCCTCCTCTCAAAGATAAACATCTACCACAAAAAGAAAGAACATGATACCCTTCTCCTTGATCACCAAGGAAGCTTAACAAGCCTAACAGAGACTGACCAGGGAAGCCAGAGCCATCAGTCATGGGTGATAGATTAAGAGTCGTCCTGGCACTAAAGTGCTCCAGTATCAAATAAGCATCATTTGGCTCCAAAAGGCAACTTCCCAGATCACTAGACCAGCCCCAGCCCAACTGGGACAACTTACCGAGCTGTTCAAGCATCTTATCGCATTCATCCAAGATAAAGTGTTTAATGTGTTTGAGGTTGAGGCTCTTATTTCGAGCCAGGGCTAGGATGCGGCCAGGGGTCCCCACGACAATATGCGGGCAGTTCTTCTTCAGCACCTCTTCATCCTTCTTGATAGACAGACCACCAAAAAACACTGCAACCTGCCAACCCAGAAGAGAACAGTATTTCACAAGGAAGAAAAGGGTCAACCTTCCCAAGGTTCCCATCCTTTCAATTTGCTCTAAACCAATTCTCAGAACATTTCAGAGCTAAACGGAACATTAGATCACCTAATCTAAAAGTATCGTATCCCCCAAACATTGAAGCTAAGAAACAAAAGTGACCTGTCCTAAACTACATGCTCTGAGGACTAGCATTTAGTTCTTCTGACTTAATCTAACAATTTTCCTTCTCCAACTCCAAAGCCAGGCTTCTCTGTAAAAATGAGGATGGCAAGAAATTAACAGTGTCAAGTACCAAAAAAAAGCTCACAGGTATCAAGTGTTCCTAACTGACCCTAGATTTTTTAATTCCTTTGAATAAACCCTGTTTAGGCTACACATATTACTGCACCTTAAAACCATTAGGGAAATGGCTGTTGAGCCTTTAATACAGCATCAGAAACTGCTTTTTTAGTTTCAAAGGGGGAGACCAATCAAGGGATTCAGACTATCATAACCCTAAGTCTAGAGTAAATCTAAAACCATTAATTGTGGGACAAGTGGTTTGCAACAAAACAGGAGATACACAGCATCATCTGTGAGAATTCTTGCCAAAAATCTTTAACTTGAACCAGTTAAGCTTTCAAACATAACTTTCAGTTTAGGGACTTCGTGGCAGTCTAGTTATTGCACTTTCAATGCAGGGGGCATGGGTTTGATCCCTGGTGGGGGAACTCAGATCCCACATGCTAGGTGCCACAGCAAAAAAAAAAAAGAAAGAAAAAGAATTCAGTTTACAGGAAACACTGGGAGCGAAAAACAAGTTAAAACACCACCACAGGAAAGTAACCAGACAAATCCAGAGGTAGGACATTTTGCAGAACTAGCTCAATCTCTTTATCAAATCACTGAAACATAATATTGAGCAAATGGACAGACTCTCTCATCAAATTTATATTTGATCTTGACACCAAAAACATCCTCTTTTGAGTCCACAAGGTGAAGAATTAAACCTACAGAGGTGGAACTACATCCTAGCTCTCTACTGAGCTCAACAAGTGTTTTCATAGTCATAACAATGGAAAGTTATGGAAAGTCTACTTGCTAAGAGGACAGAAAGTAAATGCTAACGAAACTGACAATGTAAGAACACAGATATACTTTACACACACACATAGAGCTTTGACTATATTTAGAAAATCAAATAGTTTACCCAAGTTCTGGGAAAAAGAACGATGTAAACAAGCTAAACAGTCTTACATGAAAAGTCAAAATGGCTTTTAAGTAGACAAATTGAGAAAATAGTGCCTAATACTTGGTTTCACAGAACATCACAAGTTAAAAAAAAAAAAAGTTAACAAGTGGTACTCTGTGAAGTATGATTAGACAGGAGAAGACAAATTCATCATAAGATCTTTTGGATTAACTACACATTTTACCAAGCGCAAGTACTACTATTACTATTTTAAACAAATTGTTTTTAGTTTAGGGCTACTACTCAAATATTCCTAGTTCTAAATATAATAATTAAGGGGGAAATTTTTAATGTGAACAAAACTATATTTTTTCACCCAAGGAGAATAAAAAATTACATACATCAAATATATACATATGCTTCTCAAACTCCAATTACCTGAGAATCTTGTTAGAATGCATGTTCATACTGGATAGGTCTGGGGTGGAACCCACGTTATCTACATTTCCAGCCACTCCCAAGTGACATTGAAACCACAGGTCTGGGAACCACACCTTGAATACAGCAGCTACACAATGCACACCCATATTGACACAGTGTATATACATACTGATACAATGTATACACATATCAATACAATATAGCAGGCACCTCTAACAAGTATAATTCATAGGGGAACATAAATCTCTTACGCACCTAAGTTCCAGGAACTTACTATGTCCTACATGTTTATTTGTGTAGAGGTATTTAATACCCATGGGACGTGAAGACTACTGATCTAGCAAGTCCCCAGTGCCTCCAACTCCCCACACCCTCATTCCCCCAAGCCTCTCACCCTGGCTTACCTTGACGCTGGGCATGTATTTGGAGAAGCGCTCATACTCCTTGCTGATCTGAAAAGCCAACTCCCGAGTGTGACACATCACCAGTACAGACACCTGGGAGAGGGACAGCAGATGGAGACACAGACAGTATATCCCCTCACCAGGGGTGTCACAAAAGCATACCCAGCAAACCACAAGTGGCTACAATTCCAGATCTAAATCATTAACCCCATAATCACCACAGAATATTCCCCAGGGCTCTCAGTCAAGAGTGATCAAGGTCATCTTAGCAGCAAGAACTCACAGCTCTGAAAGCATCCTGTAGCTGAGGCAACACCCTTCCTGAACACTACCGGCCAAGACGCTTGCGCAGCACTCTGCAAGTGTACCTGTCCAGTAACCGGCTCCAGTTGCTGCAGTGTAGCCAGCACAAACACCGCTGTCTTTCCCATGCCTGACTTGGCCTGGCATAGGACGTCCATTCCCAGGATGGCCTGAGGGATGCACTCATGCTGGACTAGAAGCAGGAAAGAAAAGGTAAATGAGACTCCAATCTCCAGAGAACTCCACCACATTTTTGCACCAGGCCAAACCCATTTCTCACCACTCAATTCTTAAGTAATTCTTGTCAATTTCCATACCCCTTTCTCTCCGCTCCCTCGATCAAAGTGAAGTCGCTCAGTCGTGTCCGACTCTTTGCGACCCCATGGACTGTAGCCTACCACACTCCTCTGTCCATGGGATTTTCCAGGCAAGAATACTGGAGTGGGTTGCCATTTCCTTCTCCAGAGGATCTTCCTGACCCAGGGATCGAACCCGGGTCTCCTGCACTGTAGGCAGACGTTTTACCGTCTGAGCCACCAGGGAAGTCCCTCAATCAAATTGATTCCCACATATCAAGACCTTCCCAGTTCCTTCTAGTATTAGCCTCTTCTAACTCCAGGGCCCCAAGTCCTGCCATCAACCCTCTGGGCATCTACCAATCGGTCATCTTAGGTGCTCCTCTGTCCCAGTGCTCCTTAATCTGTAACAATCCATGACTTTTGAGTGCCTGTCACAGGCTACTTCTCCTACTCAGATTGTCATGCTTTGGGTGACACAACTCTACAACCTTGGGCAAAATGAAGAACTTGGTGAAAGTGAAGTTGCTCGGTCGTGTCCGACTCTTTGCACCCCATGGACTGTAGACTGCCAAGCTCCTCCGCCCATGGGATTTTCCAGGCAAGAGTACTGGAGTGGGTTGCCATTTCCTTCTCCAGGGGATTTTCCCGACTCAGGGATTGAACCCAGTCTCCCAAATTGCAGGCAGATGCTTTACCATCTGAGCTACCAGGGAAGAACTTGGTACTTGACCCAAAAGCCAGCTATCTTTAGACCAGCCATAAAGGTTTGCAGAGACCAGAGTTGACTTGGTCCAAGGGTCCAACCAGCTCCTCTTTGGAAATTTTCAATTAAAAGACAAAATTTAAAACAAGGAGACAAGGAGAAAAGCCACTCTAAGTTGCTCTGAAATCACTAGCACTTACATACTATCATGAACAGACTAACCTGTATAAACATCTTTTACTGCTGAAATAGGTTCTGGTACCTATTTCCTGATCTACCCTATACACAAATCTGTAAGGGACCATGGCTATTATCTGTTTTCTTGTATCCTTAAAGCGCCAATGAGTACTCTATGCCCAACAGGAAATTTACCTTCTGATGGATGCTCAAAGCCACAGTCAACAATGGCCCGGAGCAACTCTGGCTTGAGCAAGAAGTCACGAAAGCCAGAGCTGTGGATGGAGACATAGGAGCCCTTGACATCCTTCTTGGCAGGGGCCTCAGCCCCATCTCCCCCAGCTGCCGTCTCCACCTCATCATCTTCATAATCCAAGAGCTCATTGTCCACATCGTTCTCCGCCATAACTGAGCCGGCAGGAGAAGGGGAAGGGTCTCCGGATGGGTTAGCGCAGAATAAAGGAAGAGAAGAGGAGGAGAGTGGGGGCTTGAGGAACAGAAGAGAAAAAGAAACACACTAGTTTCTGACAGAAGAGCTGGGAGGGAAAAAAAAACAGGGAGAAGACATCAGTCATGAGCAGACCCTTCACCATCTATCCTGTCCATCCTCACACTCTTCCTTTCCCTAAACTCTGACACATGTACCTGGAAACAAAAGTAACAAAGGGGGAAAAAAAGTAACAAAAAAACACAAGACAAACAAAACACACGGAATGGGGAAAGTGTGTTTCCCAGGAGTGGTGATTAGGACATAAGTTCCCAAAAGGATAGGATCGGAGAAGCAGAAACGGAAAGCTAGAAAGGCAAGGCCAGCTTCTAAATTCCTGCTCCGGGACAGGAGTAAGGATAAAAAATTAAAGACACATAAAAAACAGACTACTAACAATTTACAAGACTAGAGAATGTTAAGTGACAAAATGAAAAATCCTCAATGAAAGACCTTGTGCTTTTCCTATAATCTCAAGGTGTCGACAGCAGCCATCAGTCAAGGGTGATAGATTTACGGTCGTCATTGCGCAAAGCGCTCACTCTTCAAAATGGAAACATCATGTGGCTGCCATCCACGTCTCCCAACACGCCAGTCTCCCACTCCTCAAGCACCTCATACTCGCGCGTAAAAAATCCTTCGGTGATGGTGGCGGAGGAGGGTGGGGGCTAGAGAATGGCTCGGCCAGAAGAAAAAACCCACTCCTCCATCAATCACATCACCGTTGCGTTACTCCTCAGCTATGGCTCGTTTCCGAAAAACACACAATGACACCAGCCGTAAACATTTAGGAAATGCTCCAAATAACGGTGGGCAAATCGAGGTGAGAAACGTCCAGGTAGGCCTAGAAGCCGGCTCCTCTTCGTATTCCCGCCGCGGACCGCGGACCCAGCAATAAGCGGGAAAGTGAGAAGACCCCGCCCTCCGCAAATACCCAGGACCAGAGGACGCCTAGCGCCGCCTCTCAATATCACTGGGGCCTCGAGTAATCGAGGGTCCCACCGAAGGAGCGAGAAGCAAAGAAAACACAATGGCGCCGGGGCCACCATCTTGGATTGGGCCCCCCTAGCTTCCCTACCTCCCCCCCCCCGAAGTTTCTTCATCTCGAAAAAGATGCAAGCGATGGAACTAACGACCCAATCAGACTCCAGCAACAAGACCATAGCCTGTACAAGGGCTATCAAGAGCTCGTGTGACAGGATGGCCGCAGAGAAACGCAGATGGAGGCGGATGGTGGCGAAGGCCAAAGCTTACCTGAGCAAGGCAAAGACGTATGGCGGCGGCAACAGCGACGAAGAAGGGAATCTGCCTTCACTTCCGGTTCCCGGTTTTCCCTCCACCCGGCCTCCCGCCTTCGATGATGCGAGCGCGCAGGCGCAAAGAACCGGAAGACGGGCCTTCCACGGTTGTGTGGGTCTGCGCGCTCCAGGGTTGCCTTTAGAAAATGCCTGCGTGAAAAAAAATTTTTTTAAGCCACTTCTTACTCCTTCGCTACTACCAGTAACGAAAGGCATCAAGGAAACTATAATTCTTCCCATTATTATCTTTTCCCAGCTTGTCCAGTTCTTTTCCGCGCCTCTCTCTTCATCTAGATTCTTGCCACTCAGGTCTTCTTTCTGGGCACCCCTCCTCTGGGCGCAGGAGGACCCAAGGTGCCGGGACTTCGATTTCCCACGGGGTCCTTGGCCCGGTAGTCAAGGTGACCTGGGGGCGCTGGCGCTGGAGTTAGGGAACGGCCAGCCCCAGGTGTAGGTAGTGAGTAGTTCTCACGGATCCTACCCCCTACCTTTTCCCCAGCTTTGGAACCGGTGGGCGGCATTTACCCAAAGTAATGGTTGGCTGATGTATCTGATGTCCTAAGGGCTGTGGGCTTGGGCTGTAACTCAGGAAGGTGTTCTGAAGCCACTGCGTGCAGGACTGGGGGTCTAGATTCTGCCCCAAGTGTTACCGATAAATACTAGGGTATGAGGGTTACATGGTGGTGGGTTAGTCACTAAGTCGTGTCAGACTCTTGCAACCTATGGACTG
Source organism: Bubalus bubalis (assembly GCF_019923935.1). Taxonomy (NCBI): domain Eukaryota; kingdom Metazoa; phylum Chordata; class Mammalia; order Artiodactyla; family Bovidae; genus Bubalus; species Bubalus bubalis. The sequence continues at coordinate 24,695,479 of NC_059158.1, forward strand.
TAGCCCACCAGGCTCCTCTGTCGATGGGATTCTCTAGGCAAGACTACTGGAGTGGGTTGCCATGCCCTCTTTCAGGGGATCTTCTCCACCCTGGGGTTGAACTCAGGTCTCCTGCATTGCAGGCTGGTTCTTTACCTACTGAGCCACCAGGGAAACCTGAGTGTTACATAACATTTTATAAATGTTGTTATTTCAACCAGAATGTGCTTAACCCTTTACCCAATAACCCCTCCCTTGGTTCATCCTGGATATTTTTCCTGAATGAAACATTTGATATCTCCCCTCTCGCTTTTATATGCTACAGAAGTCAGATGTGACTTAACAAAACTGATAACAAACGTTTGACCCTTTATGTACTATCACTTAACCATTTAACACCAAGGTGTACCATTATTGCCATTCTATATCAAACAAACAGATTCAAAGAAATAAATCAACATGTCCAAAGTAATACAGCTAGCAAGGTGACAGAGCCAGAACGTAGGTACCTCTTTATTCTCTACTGTATCCCATCTCCCTGATTAAAGAGTGCTTAATAAATACCCTACAGATAACCTCATTGGTTTAAGGCTCGTTTTCTGTGGCCGAAAGAAATAACAGTGATTCAAGGATGATGTTACAGAAGGGCAGTTTTTCCAACACACAATATCTTTTTTTTTCAACAGCATGTATCAACTGCCAGTCCTGTGTCAAGTGCTAGCCTAAGATCTGGGTACATAGCAATGAACAGCCCTATCATCACAGAGTTCATTTAACAGGGGAGACATGTCAAGTACGGATAAATTCTATGAAGGAAAACAAAACAGCGTTCAGTTCAGTCGCTCAGTCGTGTCCAACTCTTTGCGACCACATGAACTGCAGCACACCAGGCCTCCCTGTCCATCACCAACTCCCGGAGTCCACCCAAACCCATGTCCATTGTGTCAGTGATGCCATCCAACCATCTCATCCTCTGTTGTCCCCTTCTCCTGCCCTCAATCTTTCCCAGCATCAGGGTCTTTTCAAATGAGTCAGCTCTCTGCATCTGGTGGCCAAAGTAATGTTACTACCTTTACTTTACTTTAAAAAGTAATGACATTACAAAGTAATGCCAAAGCAATGTTACTACCCCTCAGATTTTCTCTCTAGTTACCATCTACAGTCCTCAGGTGTGCAAAGGAGGAGCCACATGTTTCTCACTTAGGAGAAAAACTTATGTGCCATTTGCTTTTGTTTCTCCAACAAGCTTCAAAGGACAGCCCTTTTGAGTGGGGAATACATAAGCAAGGAACAAAAATGACTGAAAATGAGAAATGAGAAGCAAAAGGAAGCTGACTCAACCAACCAGTTGATTTGCCCATAATTATTTTATTGACACTTTTATTGTTACAAAGGGAAAGTATGGTGTTGAGGATGTAAAAGGAAGGTCATGCACACAAGAGGACACAACATCACTTTAGATCTCAGGAAGCAGTAAGCATCTGATGGTTCTTTTGGGAAATAGCAAAAGGGGGAAAGCCAATAAAGAGAAAGACCAACTTAAGAGAGACAAAAAGGCTAAAAAATGCAAACATCTTCCTGGAATCACAATAGAGAGGCTAATTAAAGCCATCATTTCATCTTTTCAGGGATCATAAGGTCTGTGGGAAAAGAAAGATGGGAAGAACCGATTCTCTAGAGAATTAGGAGGGTCACAATGGCAACCCACTCCAGTGTTCTTGCCTGGAGAATCCCAGGGATGGGGGAACCTGGTGGGCTGCCGTCTATGGCGTCGCACAGAGTCGGACACGACTGAAGCAACTTAGCAGCAGCAAGATGAATGAGTAGAATTAGAAAGCCACAGACAGAAGTGAGAAAACAGCTGTGTTTAGGTTTTGGCAGGTGGGCAGGGGGTCATTATAATATCACAGATTTGTCACTTATTGAATCCAGCTACTAGAAACCATGCTAGGCTCTTTACAGAATGATTTCTAGTTAATGCAACAACAAGGTAGCATTATTCCAGCCTTAGAAGGACACGGGAGTTACAGTTTAAGTAGCTTGTCATGGTTGCCCAGCCAGCAAGTGGCACAGTCAGGAGAGGGACCCAAGCCTGCCTGGCCCTGAAGTCAGTGTTTTCCACATCCCTACTTCTCCAAGCTACAAATTTCACAAAGGATCTTAGTGAAGGTGACCTGGCAGTTTACATGGTCCCAGTAAAAGAGCAATAAGGAGATTCAGGTCTGACCAGGGTATGTCTAAGTTTCACAGGAGAATCATTGGATTCTGCTTCCTAGAATTTCTAGGGAATGCAAGGGAGAGAAGGATTATGGTGGAAGTTGATTTTGACTTGGGAATTTCTTGGCAGGAGGGAACTGGGAGGAGGAGTCAGGCCCTAGGTTAGGTCCTAGGCAGCAATCCGGTAGTTGGGGTGGACCTGGGGCCTGACGTCGCAGACCATGCCGAGAAGCTGGGCCAGGACACGTTCGCGGTTTCTCTGCTGGGAGCTCTGCATGCCCTGCACCTGGCGCCTTGTAGCCTGCTCCACCTCAGCTGACAAGTTCCCTTGGGAGCCCATGGCCTGGGGAGTGGGAGAAAGGGTGGAAGAGAGAAAAGAAAAAGCAGAAACAGAGAAAGAAGCATCCAGGCACGTGGAAGGAAGGGTCCTGGAGCAAGGCCAGGAATCAAGGCCCTCTCCAGAGTCATGCCCACCCATGGAAATATCTAGATAGACACCACTCGAATCCACGGAAATATCTGGACACCAAAGAGACCAACATAATGCCCTCTCCTCTAAGATCTGACATGCAGCATCATCCTACAACAGACTGTAGGATCCTCACCATCCATGCCCATAAAACTCTGCCCTCCACCCCAAATGTCATCATACCCTGCATAGATCTCAGCCATCCCCCCACCTCCACCACCAGCTACACAAGTCCTTCAAAACTCCCAGACTCTCTTACATACAACTAAGATTGACCTCACCAGGGTCCCCTTTGACCCTTGACCACCTTTTTTCTTGTGGAATCGCCCTGTACACATCCCACCAGATATACCCACCAACATGCACACTCAGGGTCCCATCTCAGCTCCCCCACGACTCACTGCCTGCTGCTTGCTCTGGAATTCTTGCTCTCTCTCTCTGCGGTACTGGTCCACTTCCATTTGTGCCTCCTCCTTTGCCTGCTTCAGACGCCGGGCTTTCCCTGGAGGCAGAAGAAAGGACTGAAAGTGGGGGTAGGACCCCCCGCCCCCCAACACACACTGTGAGAGTAAGGGGTCAGTCCCTCCCCCAAATTTACTGCCTTCTCTCTGTCAGCCAAGAACAGGATTCTCATCACCCACCCATTTCTTCCCTCCTAAAAGCAACCGCAGCCCCCAGCTCTCTCTCCATCAGTCTTGGGCTATCCCAAGGACTCAAATGTTTGCTGTCCCTCTACCCCTAATTTTCTTTCCAGATTCCTAAGGAAAAAATGAGACTCACTCTTTCTGGCATCTGCCACCTTCTCAGCCGCCCGCTTCTCGGCTTGCAGGAGCTGCTGGATACCCTGGGATTGACTGGCCATTTCTGTTGTTATGACCAATGTTGTTTGTTTCAGAAGCCACCAAGGTACCAGATGGCTCCCCCTTTTCCCTCCCCCCACAACGCCTAATCCTCCTCCAGCTGTTTGCTGCAGCCTTTCACTTCCCCTGGGTCTTAGTGCTCCCCTTTTCGCTCAGCCTCCTGTACCGGGTGTGTCCCCCAAACTGATCCTCCCATTGACGGCTGGTCCTCCTTTCCACCTCTCACGCTGGCAGTACTCAGAATTACCGCCTGGTGGCAGCAGAGACCAGGTCCAAAGCTGCTCGCTAACTACAGCAGGTGCAGAGCTTTCCCAGTTGGAAGGAATGGGGGGCGGCGGCCGAGAGGAGAAGAGTATTTAGGAAAGAAGGCGGCAGAGAGAGATTGAGAATGGGGTGAAGAGGTAAGGAAATTATCATGCGTGGTATGTTGGGAACAGAATATCTGGGCTTCTCTGAATTCTTCCAACTTCTCTTCCCCTCTTTTTTCTCCCTCCCATTTCCATCTTTTTTTGCTACATCTTTCCAATTCCAAATTTCTCCATTCATCTCATTTGCTTTGTCCTACAGTTGTTTTCCTTGTCTTTTACTGTATTTTTATTCTATGATCTGTCCCTTCCTTGGCCTTACTGTGGTTTGGGGTTTAGTTTTGCATTTTCACTGCGGTTTTTTTCTTGTCTTTATCTCTTCTGTTTTCTTTCTCGTCTCATCTTTTCGTCTATCACTGAACCATCTCCTCTCTCCTCCCAGTTGAGGGAGGCGGGGTTAAACTCCCCAAGAGCCTTTGCCTCTCTGCTCCTTTTCCTCTCCTGTCTTCCAGACTTCCGGTTTCAGACGGACCCTTTATCTTAAGTTCCCTAGTTTCCCCCCGGAGGCTGGGCCAAGGAAACACCTCCTGCCCCTTCGGGGAGGAACGACATCCGGTAACACGCCTCACAGTTCATTTCCGTTCTTTACCTGCTTCTCGGCTTGCGCCACTTCCGTCAGTCTAGAGTGTCTCCGCCCTTCCCGCCTCCCCTCCTCGGAGCGTCTTAAACACGGGCTTCGGGCCTACTGCTCCGGGGGTACTTTGGGGGCGGGGGGGGCAGGTCTGATGAGTAACCCCTCCCCCCAAGTCCCAGAGGGAGAAGCCTCTACATCTGTCTGCCGGGTACATTATATTCAATTTCTAGATCATTATTTGAAATTGTCTATGACTTTTTAAAATTAAGGTATCTGTTGATAAAAATTTCCCCCATCATTCTGTTTTGTATTATATAACAAAATCCTTTATGGAAATTTACCTGGGCTAATGAGCCTTTAAGTAATCATTTATCCTTTTCTCAAATTTTACATTAAAAAGAAATGTGACCCCAGCGCCCCTCAAAATTTTTTTCAAACTTCTCATGTGGTAAAGGGATGAGGGTTAGGATTGGCCTCATTTCTTGTTGAAAATTGTCAGAAGAAATGGGGAACCGAAGGGAGAAACAGAGAGAAGGCCAGAGATGGAGGGGGAGGGACCATCCAAGGCTGGGGTCCTGACTGCTGCCTTCTTATCCTTCTTCCTCAGGCCAAGAGTTCCATGGCCTCCACTTCCCGTCGCCAACGCCGAGAGCGTCGCTTCCGTCGCTATTTGTCTGCAGGACGGCTGGTTCGGGCCCAAGCCCTCCTCCAGCGACACCCAGGCCTTGATGTAGATGCTGGGCAGCCCCCACCTCTGCACCGGGCATGCGCCCGCCACGATGCCCCTGCCCTGTGCCTGCTGCTGCGGCTTGGGGCTGACCCTGCCCACCAGGACCGCCATGGGGACACGGCGCTGCATGCCGCTGCCCGCCAGGGCCCTGATGGTGAGTCTGCCTGGTGGGGAACAAGGTCGTGAGCAACTGATGGGGTCTGAGATGAAGGCCAGTGGTAGAAGAAATAAGCCAGTTATTTGGTCCTGGGACTCAGGGAAGTAGTTGACCAAGTTGGCTTATGGCTGTCATTTATGCCTTCACATTACTGAGCTACCACTGTCCGAGGAGCCCAGCATTACCCAAACAGCAACTAGTACTCAAACTTCACATCTCTCTACACTGTTGTGTGTTAGTTGCTCAGTAGGGTCCGACTCTTTGCAACCTCATAGACTGTAGTCCACCTGGCTTCTCTGTCCATGGGATTCTCCGGGCAAGAATACTGGAATGGGTTGCCATTCCCTTCTCCAGGGGGTTTTCCTGGCCCAGGGGTCGAACCCGGGTCTCCTACATTGCAAGAAGTTTCTATACAGTCTGAGCCACAATATCTAGGTTAGCAGCTACTTTTTTCTCTTAACTGGTTGTTTGCCTGTAGTATGAAAAATAAGATAGAGGGTACTCTCTGCAGTTACAATGCATGGATTCAAATCCCAGCTCCACAATTAACAGCTGTGTGTTCTTGGGCAAGTAACTAAAGTTTCTTGATGCTTAATTTGTCACCATGCAAAATTAATTAATAGCAACCTTTGCTGTGTGCCAGGCACTTCTCACAAAGCAACCCATTTAGGGCTGCCGTGGTGGCTCAGACGGTAAAAAATCTGCCTGCAGTGAGGGAGACCTGGTTTCAATCCCTGAGTTGGGAAGATCCCCTAGAGGAGGGTATGGCAACCCACTCCAGTATTCTTGCCTGGAGAATCCCCATGGACAGAAGAGCCTGGCGGGCTACAGTGCATGGGGTTGCAAAGAGTCAGACACAACTGGGGGACTAAGCACACAGGCACTTCTCACAAAGCAACTCGTTTAATCCTAACAACTACCCTGTGAAGATATAAGCACTAACATCATCCTTCACTTCTCAAATAAGGAAACAGCACAGAGAAGTAATTTGCCAAAGTCAAACAACAATTAAGTGGTAGAGCAAGGATTGTATCCCAGCAGCCTACCTAGATAGTCTCTGCTGTGTGGTACTTTATAGAATTACACAGTGATAACACCTGTGTTCAAAGCACTCATGCTGTAAATATGTTTTTAGCATCAACTGACACAGCACATAATGAAGCACTCAGCACATGATAGTTCAGTTTAGTCACTCAGTTGTGTCCGACTCTTTGTGACCTCATGGACTGCAGCATGCCAGGCCCTCCTGTCCATTACCAACTCCCAGAGTTTACCCAAACTCATGTCCATTGAGTTGGTGATGCCATCCAACCATCTCATCCTGTATCGTCCCCTTCTCCTCCTCCCTTCAATCTTTCCCAGCGTCAGGGTCTTTTCAGATGAGTCAGTTCTTCGCATCAGGTGGCCAAAGTATTGGAGTTTCAGCTGCAACATCAGTCCTTCCAAAGAACACCCAGGACTGATCTCCTTTAGGATGGACTGGTTGGATCTCCTTGCAGTCCAAGGGACTGTCAAGACTCTTCTCCAACACCACAGTTCAGAAGCACCAATTCTTCGGCCCTCAGCTTTCTTTATAGTCCAACTCTCACATCCATACATGACTACTGGAAAAACCATAGCCTTGACTAGACGGACCTTTGTTGGCAAAGTAATGTCTCTGCTTTTTAATATGCTGTCTAGGTTGGTCATAACTTTCCTTCCAAGGAGTAAGCGTCTTTTAATTTCATGGCTGCAGTCACCATCTGCAGTGATTTTGGAGCCCCAAAAAATAAAGTCGGCCACTTTCCACTGTTTCCCCATCTATTTGCCATGAAGTGATGGGACTGGATACCATGATCTTAGTTTTCTGAATGTTGAGTTTTAAGCCAACTTTTTCACTCTCCTCTTTCACTTTCATCAAGAGGCTCTTTAGTTCTTCTTCTTCACTTTCTGCCATAAGAGTGGTGTCATCTGCGTGTCTGAGGTTATTGCTGTTTTTCCCAGCAGTCTTGATTCCAACTTGTGCTTCATCCAGCCCAGCATTTCTCATGATGTACTCTACATGTAAGTTAAATAAGCAGGGTGACCATTTATAGCCTTGACGTACTCCTTTTCCTATTTGGAACCAGTCTGTTGTTCCATGTCCAGTTCTAACTGTTGCTTCCTGACCTGCATACAGGATTCTCAAGAGGCAGGTCAGGTGGTCTGGTACTCCCATCTCTTTCAGAATTTTCCACAGTTTGTTGTGATCAGCACATGCTAAGCACTCTAGATACTGGCCATTGTTCCTGTGGGTATTAATAGATCCATACTCCTTTACCCACAGTTCTGAAACTCAGAAACACTCAGAACCGTATTTTTTCATCAGCCTGCCACCAAACTCATTTGGTGAAAAAAATCTAACCTAAACTGAAGCTAAGCTATTTATGATATGCTGTTATCCTACTGATGTCAATATTCATACATTTCACTGCAGAAACATTCACATGTTTGGTTACCAGGGCTAGCCTAGCCATGCTCTCCCAGACTACCTGATATACAGTGTACCATTGTCCCTTGGTATCTGAGAGGGATTGGTTCTAGAACCCCCCACTCCCAGGATACCCAAATCCACGGGTGCTCAAGTCCCTTTTATGAAATGGTGTGATGTTTGCATTATAACCCATGCACTGTCTTCCTGTAGATTACTTAAAATACTTAATCCAATGGAAATGTTACTTAGATAGTTGCAGGCAAACTGCAAATTAAGTTTTGGCTTTTGGAACTTGATGGAATTTTTTTTTCCCCCTGAATATTTTAGGTCTATGGTTGGTTGACTCTGCAGATGTGGAACCTGAGGATATGGAGGGTCAACTATATGTACTTTCAGATCAGCTCTTATCAAATCCCCCAAATATCTGCATTCTGGAAAGCCTTTGATATTGATGGGGGCTTGTTGATACTGTAGTGGCAGTGGAGGCAGCTCCGAAGAGGTACAGCTCTCCCTAAGAAAATAACAGGTGAAACGCCATTTCCCCTTTTAGAAACTTTCCTTCTAGAATAAGAACGTTAGATGAAAATCTCTTGGTGGATGAGCAATCTGAACTGTTTGATTGCAATTGTCATCCCCCCCAGCTCCCCAAGAATGTACAGGAACCTCACCCACACCCTGAAACCTCCCCCATATAGTCAAAAATCCCCTATTGTTTAGTTCCCCTAACATAGTAAGATAGGCTGACCTATTCAGATATTTTTTAACTTAAAGAGAGGAGGTTTACAAAGTGCAGGCACCCAACTTGACAGTTGACACTGTATATGACAACAGAGCAGAATGCCCTGAGGCAGACCTCAGACCCCATCAGGTTCCAGCCCTGCCACTTAATGGGCTGTGTCAAGCCCTCTCCAGTTTAGCCTGCGTAAACCTAATTTGCTTCTCTAGAATGGAGGTTGTGGCGAGTGAGGCAAGCACTTGGTGCAGTTTTGGTATTCACTAGATGATAAGTCAGAGAAGGCAATGGCACCCCACTCCAGTACTCTTGCCTGGAAAATCCTATGGACGGAGGAGCCTGGTGGGCTGCAGTCCATGAGGTCACTAAGAGTCGGACATGACTGAGCGACTTCACTTTCACTTTTCACTTTCATGCATTGGAGAAGGAAATGGCAACCCTCTCCAGTGTTCTTGCCTGGAGAATCCCAGGGACGGGGGAGCCTGGTGGGCTGCCGTCTATGGGGTCGCACAGAGTTGGACACGACTGAAGCGACTTAGCAGCAGCAGCAGGTGATTAGTAGGGCTTCCTTAGTGGTCAGCAGTAAAGAATCCACCTGCAGTGCAGGAGATGTGGGTTTGATCCGTGGATCGGGAAGATTCCCTGGAGAAGGAAATGGCAACCCACTCCAGTATTCTCCAGAAAATCCCACAGACACAGGAGCCTGGCGGGTTAGAGTCCATGGGGTCACAAAAAGTCAGATAGGACTTAGTGACTAAACAACAACAAAAGATGAGAAGTACTGTTATTTTTATTCTTTTATTACTCAGTTAAGGCTTCTTTAGTGACAAATGTCTCTTACGGTAGGTGCTTCCTTCATTATATTGAATTCTAAGAAACATGTGAGATTGATAATTATGGTTCCATTTAAGGATGAGGAAAACAGGGCCCAGAAACTTCAGGACCTTGCTGAAATTTCACCTACACTCAGGTCACTCCCAGGCCCTCAGGCTTTCCTTCCTCCTGGTCCCCTGCCATCCTCACCACCAGGTGGCCTTCTAACTCCTTGGTAGGAAGGCCCATCTCTAGGGACCATTCTGCCTTAAAATCCAGGTATTTTCTTTGAACAGATGAAATGACCCAGAATCTTCTGGGGGAGGGTGGATTTCCCTTCAGTTCCCATGGTGGGTCCAAGGGATGTGTCAGTTCATTCTGAATTGGCTGGGCTGGGTTGTCACACCCAGTGAGATACCAGTGAATGGCCACTACCTTTGAGGCTTTTGGTAACACCGCCTAGGAAGGTGGTCTTAGCTGTCAGAGACCCCTGTATAAACACACCTTAATCCAACAACAGCCATTCTCTGCCTTCAGCAAGAATGAGTGAACGATGACAGACAGGGTCGTCTTGTCACCATCTTTGCAAAAAGAATAAGTCCCAAGCCAGCTTGAGTTTTTGTTTTCATCTCCTTAGTGTAGCATTCACTGCACCTCTGCCCTGTGCCAGCACAGTATGAGACATTTCCCATCCATTACCTACTTTGATCTGCTCAGTAGAAGTAGGCTGTTTTACACCTGCTTTACAGATGACTGAGCCATCCGGTTTACGTTCCCTTTGCCTTTCCAACTTAACCTCCCACGGCACACCCACAAACCTGAGACTCCTGCTCCATGACTCTGTCTTCAGTGACCCCAAGCCTGTTTTCAACAAGCATGCCTGTCTTTTATCTGCCTCTTGCCTGTCACCTTCCTGCCCGCCCTAGTAAGTTTTCCACCTTGCTAAGTTATTCTCCCTTCACAGCCCAATGTAGGCCCCCACCTCCTTCTAGAAGCCCTCTCCAACCAGCCCGCCCACTGTTACCTTTTCTTCCTCTGCATATCAATCATCACTGAATATAAACTTCTGATCTGGCATTTTTTAAAAGTGTTCTGTACCAATTAGTATCAACATCTCATTAAGACAGAAATCGTGTCTCGTTTGGGGGAGAAGAACAGTGCTTCCATCACTAAGATGAAGAACGTGTTTATGCCACAGAGCTTTTTTTCACATTTATTTTTCCCAGTATAAAAGTGCAACATATGAATTAAAGAACATTGGGAAAAGTTGATCTGTACTGTTAAATTGTCAGTAAATTTGGTGTTTCAAATAACTGGAGAGGGTGGTGGTGAACTATTTAATAAATGATAACCAGACCATTTGTCTTCTCTGGAGAAAAATAGTCTTACCTTACACCCGACTCAAAAGTAAATTACAGCAGATTAAACATCTAAATGCGACAGGAAGGACTCAAATTCACGAGAGGGTTTTCTCTGGGGGGATAAAACTTGGAAGACAGTATCAAAGACAACTTTAGTTTTATCTCTGATGGTTTTTTTTTTTAAATAAAATTATTTTGAAAAAAATGAAAATACATTCACATACTTTGTGGTAGGAATAGGTTGCTTATCATACTATACTTGGTACTTTTTTCTGTTTTTGAAAAAAAATTTTTTTCTAGGAATAAATATAGTAGGAAAAAACACAAGGGCATAATCTTGGAGTGGAGAATAACCCTCCTAAGAATGAAATAAAGTCAAAAGCTGTAAGTTGAAAATAGACACAGATTTAATGACAAAAACTTGGAAAAGATAGAGGAAAATATTTACAATATATGTGAAATAAACAAAAAGGATGGGTATCCATATTATATAAATAACTCTCATATCTATCTGTATATTATCCAGGGGGAAAGTAGACAAAGAATATGAATATGAAAAACTTTCATTAATAAAGTCATTTTTTTAATCTATCAGATGGGCAAAATTTAAAGGGTTGGTGATATTCAGATTTGATAAAGGACTTCACAGGCACTCATATATTCTTTTTTTAAATATTTTGATAATTACCTAGTTTATTTCAAGAATAATTGAATAATATTCCTTATCACATATAAAAAGTTTCCTGAAAGTGATAAAACTATAATTTCATTAGGCACTCCTATTTTCTTGATGGGGTATACCTTGGCACAAATTTTTTTGAAAGCAATTTGGCAAAATTGCACATTTTGTTTACTCAGAAATTCCCCTTCTGAGAATCTACCCCACAGAAGTACTGTAAGGAGTCCACAAACACATATGTGTAAGACTGATCATTTTTGGAAAGTCTTTCTATTGGGGGTGGGAAGGTTCGTTTGATACACACAATGGAACAGTACACACTCACAAAAAAGAATGAGGTAGGCTATGTATACTCCTGTGGAAATTATAAATGAACTGCTAAATGAAAAAAGAAAGTTACCAAACAACATGTAACTCTTGAAAAGAAATTGTCATGCACATGTGTTTATATACACCAAGACAGGACTGAAAAGGGACCACACCTAGCTGTTAACAGTGATTAAATTTATTCTTCAATCTTTAAAAAGAAAAGAAAATTTCATATTAGTTATGTCCCTTTCACATTAAAATATCAGCTAGGACTTGGAGGGAAAGCTACTCATAGTCTACCACCCTGAAACTAGAATTTTTACATACTTCTTTCAAATCTTTTTTTCAACCATTGATTTGGTCTCTTTTCACACAATTGTGATTGGATCCTATACACAGTTTTGCAGCCTGCTTTTTCCCCACACCAACATAATCTTTAGTGGCTATTTAATATTCTGTACCAGATTTTACTCATAGTGTTTTATAGTTGGAGGCCTTACCCCTTCAAACCTATGAATTTAAAAACCTCCCATGCAAACCTGAGCACCCACCAACCCTCACACCTGCTGTGAGCCCTGGTGGGAAATAAGCTGTTGAAAGACAAGGCCAGTTGCTGGGTGGGACAAGTTGGGAGGGCTTGTGACAGGTCACATCAGTACTAAAGAGAAGTTCCTCCACCCCTCATCCTGATGTGGTTCGCGTTGAGTGACACTCAAATGTGCCAGGAGATGGGTAGGGGGCAGTGGGCCTTGGCCAGCCAAGGCTGGACCCATTCTATCTTGTGCCTTCCTGGTACTGACAGGACGGCCCTTCCTCTGTCCCATCGTTTTGCCGGGCAGCCACTATGTTCTAGCATCAGTGAATAAAGATTGAAAGACTGCCTGCCAGCCCACTTCCTCCTGCCCTAGGGAGAAAAAGTAGGTCTACAGGAAGGGAGGGTGGCTTGCTCACCTTCCTCTGTCCTGGGAGTGCAGGGGCTGCTGGTGGCTGTGGCAGGGGGCACTGGTAGGTGCAGTGTTGGCACTCAGCTGACAATGGAGCAGGTGCGTTGAGGTCAGGACTCAGGAAGATGGGCGCTCAGGCATGTCAGTCCCTTTCCTGCTTTCCCCAGCCTCCTGTCAGCCAGGTTGGGACCTTCTGTCTCAACCCCTTTCCCCTGCCTTAGGTCGGCAGTCATTTGGAAAGAGTTTGCCCTGCTGCTGGGAACATTTCAGTGGCTTAAATTCATTATTGGACTACCTCCCATTACCCTCTCAGCATCCCCTGGCTAAGGCTGGCTGAGAGAAATTTCCCTGAGAACATTTATTTTTCTCAGCTTATTGAAAAGTGATATAAAAAGAAAAATATTAGGTATTTGTATATTTATAATGGTACAGATCAGGGTGTTCAGATATTCTATATAGGATATAGTTTTGGATGAGAAACACAATAAAAAGTACAAAGTAACGGTATTTTTCAAGCCAAAAAAATGGAATATACAGTCAAAGGGAAGCAAGCTAGAAAATATCATCTGACGTAGTGGCGCTCCCAGGACACCAAATTGGTCTGCAAAGACAGAATTAAACTACCACACTTATTCATGATGTAAAGTATCAATAAGTATTTGTCAGTGACGGTGGTTGCCTAGTACCCAGGAGGCATCCGTGTGAGCAACGCTTCCATTGCTCTAAGACCAAGGGAGTGAGTGACCTGCAGGATTCAAGACGGCGGCCCTCCCAGCTAATTTGTGCTCACTGCTGTCCTGTCAACAGCCTACACGGATTTCTTCCTGCCACTGCTGAGTCGCTGTCCCTCTGCCATGGGAATAAAGAATAAGGATGGGGAGACCCCAGGGCAGATTCTGGGCTGGGGACCCCCCTGGGATTCTGCTGAGGAGGAGGAGGAAGATGAGGCCTCTAAGGAACGGGAATGGAGACAGAAGCTGCAGGGAGAGCTGGAGGACGAGTGGCAGGAGGTCATCGGGAGATTTGAAGGTAAGGATGCCATTTCCGTCCACAGCCGCCCTTCCCCACTGGCTTCCTGTGCTCCCTTCTCCCGTGCTGCCCATCACCTCCTCACAGCCTCTCCAAGACCACCCCCACCTGCCCTCCCAAACAGATGATGCTTCCCATGAGACCCAGGAACCCGAGTCCTTCTCAGCCTGGTCAGATCGCATGGCCCGGGAACATGCCCAGAAGCGCCAGCAGCAGCGGCGTGAGGCAGAGGGAGCCTGCCGACCCCCACGGGCTGAGGGCTCCGGGCACAGCTGGCGGCAGCAGGAGGAGGAGCAGCGGCTCTTCCGAGAGCGAGCCCGGGCCAAAGAGGAGGAACTGCGTGAGAGCCGAGCCCGGAGGGCGCAGGAGGCGCTCGGGGATCGCGCTCCGGAGCCGGCCAGAGCCGGGCCCCGGGCAGAGCACCCCAGAGGCGCAGGGCGGGGCAGACTCTGGCGCTTCGGTGATGTGCCTTGGCCCTGCCCTGGGGGAGGGGACCCAGAAGCCATGGCTGCAGCACTGGTGGCCAGGGGTCCCCCCTTGGAGGAACAGGGGGCTCTGAGGAGGTACTTGAGGGTCCAGCAGGTCCGCTGGCACCCTGACCGCTTCCTGCAGCGATTCCGAAGCCAGATTGAGACCTGGGAGCTGGGCCGAGTGATGGGAGCCGTGACAGCCCTTTCTCAGGCCCTGAATCGCCACGCAGAGGCCCTCAAGTGATGCTGAGGGGAGAGCGAGAAACCGCAGGAAGGGCAGGACAGTAGGAAGGTTAAGGTCAGGAGGCCAGTACTGAAGGGCAGAGGATACGGGGTGGGAGCAAAACTTGTAATGAGTGGGGGCGGGGGGATGCGGGCCACCACCCTGCTCCTTGACTCTGCCATTTCCTAATAAGACCTGGTTCCACATTGCACACCCGGTGTCTCCTCTGCCTTTTTCCATCACTGTGGTTTTCATCACCCATGACTTCTCATTTCCCACGCCACATGCCAAAACCCGCAGCTCCTATACCCCTGCACCATGCAGGCACACTCTGGGGCCCTCTGCTGCAGACTAGAAGCCCCCTGCCCACCTGCCCACAAGGGCGGCGCTAAGAGGACCCAGCTTGTCTGCCCTCCAGTCTCTGCACTTCCTATGCTGGGCTCCTCTCCATTCTTCAGTCAGCGGTTGGAGAAATAGATGTGAACAGAGGCAAAAAGGGGAACAAAGCTAGTTTCCCTCCCCTCCCCAGCCGGAACCACATCCTCCTCCCCACTTAACACCCTCTTCCCCCAACACAGGGCTTTCCCTCTGCTGAGTCACTGAATGATCTGAATTGGGGGCACCTGGAGTTGGGGGACCATGAGAATGTAGTGGGAGGATGGGGGATAGAAGCAGAAAGGAGAGGGGAAGAGCCTTTGTGGGGGAGTGGAATTTCGGTTACTAAAATTAGGAGCAGGGGAAGGAGGCGGAAAGAGCCAAATTATGTAACCTGGGTTGTCTGCTCTTGGGCAACCAGAGATCCACACCCGAGGCCATCAGTCCCCTCGGGCTTCTCAGTCCTGACTCTCCTCCTCCAGGGCTCCAGTTCTCAACTCCTCCAGCCAGCTTCTGCCCCCATCCCAAACCTGGGCTCCATCTCTGGGCAGCCCTGTCTTGGCCTTCCAGATAAACGTCCCCTTTTCCTGAGGTTAAGGAAAAGGTCCTGGTGGGTGGTGGGAGAGGGTCTAGGGTTCCTAAGGTGGGAGGGTAGGGGGAGCACCATCTCTTCCACTCTTCAAACTCTGTCTCCTCTTCAGCTCCCTTGAACTAGGGTAGGAAGTTGCAGACAACTCTGCACCCTACGCCACCGGTGGGATCCCACAGTACTGGCAGGACACAGCAGGAACTCAGGGGCAGGACTCAGGAGAATACGGGCATGCGCCGGCACGTGCACAGGCCACACATGTCTGCATCAGAGAATGTTGTGAATCAGAACTTATTTTTCAGGTTTGGAATGGAATGCCGGTCTACACAGGAGAATCCCAGGTGTGGAAGCAGAGGGTGATGGGGCACGGGGAGGGAAAGTCTCTGGAAGCATGGGCACATGAGGTGGGTGTGAGACCCTCAGAGAAGACAGAGAGCCAACAGGCCCCAGGTCTCCCAGGACCCGGCAGATGTTCAGGGGGCAGGAGGAGGGAGGGCTGATGAGAAAGATCCTGTGAGAGGAAGCTGCCGTGATTCAGAGAAGAGACTGAGCTGTGAGCAACCCAAGCGTCCGGTTCCTCTCACAGGCCGGAGACTTCGGAAGTAGCATGCAAAGAGCTCAAGTTCGAAGTGGCGGGGGTGGAGTTGGGGTTAGGATCTTTAAGCTGGGGCTGGAGAAGTGAGCAACAGAAAACTCTGGTGTCCAAATTTGTTCCTTCACCCAGGAGACAGTCTGGTTTTTAAGCACATCATTTGCCCTTCTGTGAGAGTCACATAAAACCAAAGCAAAATAAGTCCCACTCTCTGGCCCCCCGACCTCCCTCTTTTCAACGTCTCTCCCTGGTGTCTGGCCCCCAGCCCGGTTGGGGGTTCCCCTGAGATGAGGGCTGCTCACTTTCTCTGACCACACGGTTTCCGCTTCTGTGTCTCTTATTTCCTAAGCTGATAAAAATACTGAGCCCTAGAGGCCCTGGCTTCCTCTGACCCCCTGGGGCCAGGCAGCAGGCATCCTGTCTTCCACAGTTGGGGTGGGGAGGGGAAGCAGGGATCCCCAAGGGGTGACTCAGAGCCTTCTGTGCAACCCTGGGGACATGGACATGTGCAGCCTTGCTCTAGAACTGGAACAAGGAATTGCTTCTCAGTGGAGGGTGCACTGGGGCTCAGTTAGAGACATGGGTTTGGGAATGAGACTGATGAGATTGAAGAGGGTCCCTTGGGAGATTGGGGTTGGGGCAGGTCTGGTTAAGTCAGGAAAGGGGTGTGGGAGGGACTGTCTTCAATGCAGTTCAGCTGAGCATCAAGTAGCCCAAAGATAAATGCAAACTGCTTCAGATTTGCTGTCCGGTAGGGGAGGCAGACCTAATCAACTGATTCAAGGCATGCTGAGTGAACTAGATAGAGTAAGGTACGGTGGATGTAGAAGGTGGGGGGTGGGGGGCGGGGGGTGTGTTCCATCTGCAAGCACCCAGTAGGCTCTGAAGGAGGAGAGGGCATTTGATGAACAGGTGGGATTTCTGGGGGAGGGGGTGAGTGAAAGGGCCCCGGAGAGGAGTGAAACAGCTTGAGCAGAGGCTGAGAGTCAGAAAACAGTGTATGTTCAGGAAAGGTGAGCATCCTGAGGTAGGTGGAGTGCAGGTGTGAGGGAGCATGTGTTGAGGAAAGGACAAAGAATGTCAAGGTAAGGGGTGTGGACTTGGCAGGCAGTGGCACTGTGACAGCTGTGGGGGCGGGGGGCGGCAGGGACTGCTTCACGCGTACAGACGAGTAAAGAAAACAGGTGCTGTGGGCAGTGGGGGGACACATTCTACATGTTAACCATGTCACACCCTTTTCCCAACATCAGAATCCTGCCAGCAACTGTCCAGAAGGATCTCCGTTATACAGATGAGACTGAGGCTCATAAATGTATTGTAACTTACAGTCACACAGCTACAAAGTATGGGATTAGCGTTAAACTCATTTTACCCCAAAACCTGTGTACTCTCTGCTTAAGTCCCAATAACTCCAAGTGGCATTAAAAAGGAAGGGACAAATCTTATAACTTTGTGAGGGATAAGTCATTAGGATGTGCCAGCTGACTGGATGGTGGGAGTGAGGGAAGAGGAGTCCTAGATGGTTCCAAGTTTTCAGCCAAGGGCATAAGAAAGACCAGAACACCCTAAACCAAGGAGGTATGTGGCTGAGGAGAAAATGAGTTGATTTCAGGCAATCAAATTTTTATTAAGTACCTGATAGGAGCAGAGTGCTCTGCTAGACAATGGATATAAATGAAAAAAGTCACTGCCCTCAAAGGGCTTGCAGTCTATTGAAATGATATACAAACAAGTGGGCTTCCCAGGTGTGCTCAGTGGTAGAGAGTCCACCTGCCAGTGCAGGAGATGCAAGAGACGCACATTTGATCCCTGGGTCGAGAAGATCCCCTTGAGCAGGAGACAGTAACCCGCTTCAAGATTCTTGCGGAGAAAAGTCCTTGGAAGATGATCCTGGCAAGCTACAGTCCATGGGGTGGCAGAGTCAGACACGGCTGAGCACACGTTTCACATTTAGGCTGCAATGAACCAAGTGATCTAATGTGGGTGGAACAAACTAACAGAAATCCTAGGGATTTCTCCAGGGTTCTCCTGTGTACAAACAAGCACCAGCCACAAATGATGACAGGAGGTGTACCTGCTTAGAGTAATATAGTGCTCAAGAAGGTCCTGCAGGGTTGGAGGTAGCAGCATGACCCTGAAGTGCAGGTTTCCAGCAGGCAGGTCTGGAGCTCAAAAGAAAAGTTGGAGCGGCTGGAGACACAGCTTTGGGCATCCTTTTCTGAGTGGACAGGATCCCTCCAAGAGAGGGTGATCAGAAGAACCTTGAGGATGGTCAAAGGGAGGGAAGCCACTAAAGGAGAGAGATTGAAGGGACAGAAAAGTAGGGCAAGAGAGGTGTGCCAAGCAGAGCCTGGGCAGCCACATCTGACACTTCAAAGAAGTCTAATAGGTGAGAGTTCAGAAGATCCTTTGGGTTCAGGACTAGACGATTACAAATTTTGAGAAAACAGTTTCCACTTATCAGAGGGGCAGAAGTCGCTTTACATAGGTTAAAGAATGAGTGGGAGGTGAGGCAAAGGAGGAGCTGAGTACAAAGTCATAGAATGGTGAATACTGAAGGTAACCGAGAACCATCTCTCTTTCAACCCACAACTTTTACAGTGAGGAAAATTTTACCAGTTCCCGAAAAAGTGGTTAGTTAGAGGGCTAGTTTCTTGAGACATCACACAGAAAAGGAAGGCGAGAGGTGGAATGGACATTTAAGGGAGAGAGTCCAGGAAAGGCTTTTTATTTTTGAGAAGTAAAGTTGAGTATATAAAACGAAGGCACATGGAAAGAGATACTGAAAACAAGGAAGAGGGGAAAGGGAATGGTAAACATGGGGAAGTGAAATACAGAGTACAAAGAGTCTACCTTAGGAGAAAGAGTCCTCTGACTCAAGAAGCAAAAGGAAACATGAAGGGAAAATAAGACAATAAAGAAGTACTCCTTAGGTGACCCTAAGTTCAATAAAAGCCTAATAGCATCACTGAGAGTAAAGAGCTAGGGAGGTATGTAGATTTAGAACATGGAGAAGTAGATAAAGTACTGCAGGAGTAGAACTAGGAAGTCAACAAACAAAGATTAGGGGACCTTAAGGGCTTCCTGAGGTTAGATGACCAGGATTAGTAATAGGCCTCTTCTGAGGATATGACTCTCCTGCGATGCTTGGCAGTCCAGGAGAAGGACCCAAGAATGAGACCACTGAGTTTACCCAAATCAAGTTTTTCAAGATATTGGTAGAATATCAGGTAGGGAAGGAGAGGTGAAGAAAGACTGATCTAGATACACAAATTGTTAGATGCGTGGTAGAGATGCTGGTGGAGGAGATTGTGTTACGAAGACCAGAACATGGAAGATGCAAAGGCATGGATTTCAAGAGAGGAGGAGATTATCAGTGGTGCCGAGGGGGGAGAGGACAGTGCCCTCTCCTGCCCTCTGCTTCTAGTGATGGGTGTGGAAGAAAGGGCAGCCTTCACCATAGACAGAATGAACGTTCTTAGGGAAAAGCCAGGTTTCAATGTCCCAGAGGAAGATGCTTTCAAAAGTGAAATAGAGGATTTAAATATATGAGGAGTTCCATAAAATATTGTGGAATGGGTTGTTACAAGCATCCTGTGTTGGATAGGGGATCGAATCCAGGGAGGTTGAATCCCAGTGAGAGTTCTAGAGAAAACTAAGTCTGGAGGGTTTTGCTTCTAGAAG